>NW_026897221.1:0-29758 GCF_033153095.1 Gastrolobium bilobum | reverse complement strand
ACATCAGATGCTTCCAATCCAAGAAGTACACTCTCACACGGAGCGGTCACTGCCAAGTTGCGGAACTTCTCAACCACATCGAAGTTACCAAGTAACAAACTGGATGAACTACTGGATTTCCGACTCAAAGCATCAGCTACCACATTGGCCTTGCCAGGATGATACCTTGGCTCGAAGTCGTAGTCCTTTATGAACTCCATCCATCTCCTCTGCCTCATGTTTAACTCATTCTGGTCGAACAGGTACTTCAACACACACAAACCTCAAGCCAAAAAGATAATGCCTCCAAATCTTGAAAGCAAACACAATAACAGCCAACTCCAAGTCATGAGTAGGGTAGTCGGTGCCTAAGCATAGGCAATCACTTTGCCCAACTGCTCAACACACAACCTAGCGCGTCGGTGTAAAGCTCAATCTCAAGCGCAGGATCAGGAAGGACCAACACAGGAGCAGTAGTCAGTTTCTCCTTCAACTCCTGAAAACAGACCTCACACTCGTGAGTCCACACAAATGGAGTCTCCTTCCGAGTAAGGCGAGTCAATGGCAAAACCATGGTGGAGAATCCCTTGATGAACCTCCGATAGTAACCTGTCAAACCCAGAAAGCTCCTCACTTCCGTAACTGTCTTGGGTCTCTCCCAATCCAGCATGGCCTCAATCTTGTTCGGATCCACTGCAACTCCCTCAGCAGAAATAACATGTCCATGAACACAGCAGGTGCATTGGTGAGACCGAACGGAATCACCAAGTACTCAAAATGACCATATCTCGAGCGAAATGCGGTCTTCGGGACATCCTCCAGCTTCACCCGAATCTGATGGTATCCGGACCGGAGATCAATTTTGGAATACACACAAGCACCCCTGAGCTGATCTAACAGATCATCAATCCGAGGAAGAGGATACTTGTTCTTGATTGTCACCTTGTTCAGCTGCCTGAAGTCGGTTCACAATCGCATTGTCCCGTCCTTCTTCTTCACAAAGATAACCGGTGCTCCCCAAGGAGACACACTCGGTCTAATGAAATCTTTCGCTGAAAGTTCCTCAATATGCTTCTGCAGCTCTGCCAACTTCGGTGGCGACATCCGGTATGGAGCTAAAGAGATCGGCCCCACACCAGGCAACAGATCTATGGAGAACTATATCTCCCTCTGTGGCGGAAACTCAGGAATCTCCTCAGGAAACACCTCAAGGAACTCCCTCACCACAGGAATGCCGGTGATGTCCTCCTGTGTACCACTCACCAAACCTCCCAACATGACATAACCAAATGCCCCTGCTCTCAAGGCTCTCCTAGCCTGCAGCAACGAAATGTACGGCGAGGAACTGGCTGTGGAATCACACGAAGACAACACTACACGCTTGGCACAACAATCAATCATCACACAATTTCTGGACAGCCAATCCATGCGCAGAATAACCTCCAAGTTGGCCATCGGCAACCCTATCAGATCTACCGAGAACTCACGACCATCTCACTGAAACGCCACATCGCGATGAACAGTGGTAGCATCACATCTTTCTCCGGTGGCGGTAGTCACCCGCATCGGTGGAGAAAGCACATCACTGGGCAACTCAAGCCCCACAGCAATCGGGGTAGCAACAAAAGAATGCGTAGCCCCAGAGTCAAACAACACATCAACAGCTGATGAACCAATCGTAACAGTACCTCTGACAAGGTTCGGAGCTCGATCCGACTGCTGACGATCCAAAGTATACACTCTCCCAGAAGATGGTGGCACTGCCGGTGCCGAAGCAGGTGGAAGGGGAACCATCTGAAGTGGCACTGCCTGCACGACAGTAGCCCTCGTCGTCGCCGACGGACAATCTCTGGAGAAGTGGCCCTCCTTGCCACACTGAAAGCAAATCAACTGTCCTGTAGAACACGGCCCAAAATGAGTCTTCCCGCATCCCGAACACCTGGGAGCAGGAGGTCTCGCTGCATTCCCCTGAGCAGAAGTCCTCTTGAACTGACTCGGCGCCTGCCGAGCTGCCAACGGTTTACCCTTGCCCTTGTTCCCAAACTTCCTGTCTCGCCAAGAAGTGGAACTACCAGCTGCAACCTTCATCGCCTCAGCAACCTTGGCCCTCTTGGCCTTACTCGAGCTGTAGTAATCTTCAATATCACGACACTGCTGAACCAGTGTCCCAAAATCTCTAGAAGCAGAACCAGCTAGGTAACCAGCAATATCCTCACTAAGTCCCCTGCGGAACTTAGCAGCCAGAAATGTAGGAGTAGGCCTCGCCATCCTGAAGTGTGCAAACTTCACCAACTGGTTGAACTTGGCCAGGTACTCGTCCACAGACAACGAGCCCTGAACCAATCTGTCAAACTCTCCGTGCTGCCTCTCCTGAGCGTCATATGGAAAGTACTGACCCAAGAAGAAATCCTCGAACATAGGCCAAGTCATCACATGACCCTGCATCTCGTAGACATGAGAAAGGTTTGTCCACCACTCATGGGCATCGCCCTCCAGCATGTAAGTAGCGAACATCAACTTCTGCGGATCTGTGCACTGCATGACTCGAAAAATCTTGTCCAACGCCTGAAGCCAACGTGCAGCAGCAACAGGATCAAAGGATTCATCAAAGGCAGGTGGCTTATGCTTACGGAAAGCATTCAGCCGGCGATCGATCTCATCACTATCCTTAACAAAAACAGGGACGATCTGCATGGCCCCCGTAAGATGACTGCCATCTCCCATCTGACTCTGAGAGTCATCCTGCAGACTGGGTGGAGGTGGTGGTGGCGGTGGCGGTGGAGGTGGTGGCGGTGGAGCATGACCAACATCAGGGCCATTCCTCATCTCCACCAACATGACTCTAAACATCGTCATGTTCGCCAGACGGTTGGCCTCCAACACGTCCTCTGTGGCCTTCCTGTTCGACTCTCTGACGGCGTCCAGCATGGCCTGGTTTGCCATTCTCATGGCCTCCTGGTCGGCTAGTCGGGCCGCCTGCATCTCAGCTAATGCAGCCAGGACAGGATCGGGCCGATCCTCCGAAGTCTCGCGGTTTCTCCTGGGTCTTACCATGATTCTGCACAAGTTTCACAAATTATGAGTTGATCAGGCCCACGCAATGTGGTCACATATGCATTATCATAATAATACTCGACGGAGCAAACACACAAAACAGACACAACCACACATCCTATTCATTGCAATACATACAGGCTTTTCCCTTGAACCGTTGCTTTGATACCATAAAATGTAACACCCCGTGTATACCCGGAATATTAACATTACATCGTATTAAGCGGTGCTTAATTAAAAATGCGGAATATTCTTTTTCTTTTCAATTATGACGTCATTATCAATTACCAACTTGATTACTTAATCAATTTCATAAAATAATGCCTGTATGTAAATTGCACTAAGACATCTACTGAAATACCTCAATATATAGATAAAGTGTGTATCTAAATCACGGCATTACATCAAGTAATCCGGACAATATCCTGATACATTATTACAACTCCAAAAGACTCAAGACATAAAAATACTATGTGTCATGGACAATCCCCATGCTCACCAAATAGACATAGTAAACAACAATCTCAACATAAAACTCCAAAATCATAACTGAAGCTATAAGCATATAAACAGCACGCAAATCCAGCATCCAATCATGGCAGCATAAAATAACAACACTCTAACTCAGCTCCGGCCTCCTGCCGCCTGAGGTCTCAACATTACCTGATCCTGAAATAAGCATTCCCCAAACGTGGGGTGAGATCTCTAAACTAGAAATCTCAGTAAGACAAGGGGTCCTCAAGGATCTTCCACCCCAAGCTCACTTACATGTGCAATATAAGTTCAAAAGCATTTATATTATTATTAGTTCCAAAAACTATGTAGTGCAACAGATATCTATGGCATGTGTGTAATTACTATCTACTGGCAAGAGAAATGTAGGAATACGTCTATTCCCTACATGTAGTATAAGGAACACCGCTTGCACCTCACCCATAGCCTCACCCTCTTGTATGTTCTACATACTCAAGCTTACCGTATAGGTGGAACACCTCCATGCATATCAACAAGGCACTAACATATAATAGCTCAACAGCATTTCCAAAACATCAAAAGCATGTAACACAACATGCATATACCATATCCCCATGGGACATGGTGGAACCACAACATGGCTAAACCGAGGACACGAAAGCTTACCTCTAAGCTAGCTATCCAATGCCACAAGCTCAAAGTCCAATCACAGCAGATCACAATCTGATATGGACCAAACATAAATCAATAACATGTACCACATGCATACAAATTAAAGACAACGCCTTTTCATTACGTTTTCAAGTCTTAAAGCTTCTAACAAAGCCACAAGCCCTAAATCCCATGATTCTGGCTTAATCCATTAAATACAGAAGTTCAACTTCATCAAACTAGGATCCACAAACCCCCAATAGCCTACTGTACACACAGCACAGCTGCTGTTCTGCGAAATCCCAGAATATTCGGATATCTCACTGTCCATATCCGGATATGCAATATCCGGATATACAGATTCACATATCCGGGTATCCAATATCCGGATATCCCAAAACCACGTATCCGGATATCCAATATCCGGATATCAGTTCGACAAATATCCGGATATCTCACGACAGAATGCAGTTTCTGCATTTTCGTGAAGATATCCCTTAAAGGTTCCCTTTTTACCGATTTTAAACACCTAATCATGCATTTCTAGATGTGTTAAGCCTCACCCAACAACAAGTTATCATCTTTTAACCTTAACATGCATCAAGCTACCATTTTTAAGCCTTAAAACTCAAGTTAAAGGTTGATATACATACGAAAGCTCAAAAACAGCAAAGGGAGATGCTCTTGGAGCTCACAATCAGACTCAAGCTACTGTCACAAGAGGATGCACGAAAATGAACACAAGATGACTCTTTTACTCAACAAGAAGACACCTTGAAGCATCAAAATGCCAACAAAAGGTCACACCCCTCAAGAACAGCAAACACAGCTCTTCAAACTCCCTCACACAGGTTCTCTAACTCAGAAACACCACCCCAATGTAGTCCCAAGGCCAACCCTCACCAAGTGTTTAAATGGAAGAACAAGCATCAAAGGTGAATGATTGCTCAAGAAATGGTGAAGAAGGCAAGGAAAGAGTGTTTTCTGGTCAGCCTCCAAGTTACTCACGTAGAGAAATCTGATCCTAGGGTTTTGTGCCCATAATGGGAGTATTTATAGCCCAAACACACTTAAACACACAGTATTAACTTTAATTTCTACGCTTAGTATTTTAATCCCAAACTTTGGATTCTCAAACTACATAATTTTCTAAGATTTATCATATTTTTCTGAGCACCTTTCTGGTACGCGCTTTTCAAAGCCATTACCGGTTTCTAGCACCAGTTCTCATTATTTGGACTTGAAACTCGTTTTACAAGTCCTACATGTTATTCTAGTAATTATCATGCACTTACATTAATTTTCTGGGATACTTTTTTTGTACACATTTATACCGACTAGCAGAACCGGTATCTGCACTTTTCTTCCGAAAAGCAACTTTCAGCATTCTTAATCACTTATTATGATTATTAAGTCTCATAAATAATTATTAGGGTCAATTATGGAATCATTTCTTATTTTTGCATAAATAATTAATTAAATACCTTAATTAAATGTGCGGGTTCTTACATCATCCACGACGTGTTTCACGTGTCTCACCTTCGGAAGTACATAGCGGATCCTTCGCAGGAGGTGCAACCGGATGATGTGGAAGTTCGGGAGAACTTGAAAACTCCTGTCGGACCACTCAAGATTCTCTATCGTGGCGAGAAGAAGCTGAGGAGCAAGATCATTCCGATGGTCAAAGTGCAATTGACAAGAAGAACTTCTGAGGAGTGTACTTGGGAGCGAGAGGACGAGCTTCTCCGGCAGTATCCCGACTTCCGAGACATGTATGCTTCTGATTTTGAGGATAAAATCCTTAAAAGGTGGGGTGAATGTAAGAACCTGCACCGTTAATTAAGGAATTTAATTAATTAATTATGAGATTAATGAGATAATTCCATAAGCGATCCTAATAATTATGAGAAGGCTTAAATAATTATTGTAAGTGATTAAGAATGTTGAAAGTCACTTTTCTGACGAAAAGTGCAGATACCGGTTCTGCCTCACGGTATAGATACGTACCGATAAAGTATCCTAGAAAATTATAATGAGTATGAGAATATTCCTAGATTAATATTTAGGACTAGTACGTCAAGTTTGGAGTCAAAATAATGAGAACTGATGTCAGAACTAATACCGACAGCGAGAAAAATGCGTACCGGAAAAGTATTGCAGAAAAATAAAATAAAAATATGAAAATTCCTAGAAAAATATCTAGGTTAAGAATCTAAAATTTTGGAGCTAAACGAAGAGCGAAACTAATTAAACTAATATTGCTAATTTAACTTAAGTGACAATATAAATAGAAAAGGAGATCAAAACCATTTCTTCTGTACAAAGCCATTTGGTTTGTCACTTTGTATCTCTTGTTTTGTGAACTTACACGGCCATTTGCATCGAGTTGTGTGATTTTAAATTGAAAAGTTTGAATCTTTATGTAGCAAATCGGTCACTGTGGTAGTCAGTGGATATAAAGCCTTATCTATGAATGAATTTTGGTCCAACTTGTTATATATATATATATATATATATATATATATATATATATATATATATATAATACGTCAATTTTATTATAACACTCAGGGAGACATATCATTAGAAAAGTATACATAGTTATATATATATATATATAATATTATTGTTATGTTTATCAAAAAAAAAAAAAGTTAAATGTTATGTCTCAGAAAGGATCTCTAGGTTCGAAATAAAAAAAAAATAATAATATCTGATTGTCTTGGAATTTTAGAATATGTATATTGATACTATAATGGTCATTGAACCAGATCTGTGAGTGTATTGGATTCTATTTGTGATGTGGACCCTTATGATACCGAGTTCGAGTCAAAGGGGCATACGGGTACAGGTAAGCTTTTGTGTCCTCGGTTTAGCCATTGTGTGGTTCCACTATACCCCATGGGGGAATGGTTTATATGCATGATGTGTTTACATGCTTTGATAATTGAAAATACTGTTGAGCTTTATGTGCAATTGGTTATAATATGTATGTGTTGTTCCACTTTGACGATTAGCCTGAGTATGTGGCGTCATACAAGACGGTGACACTGTGGGTGGGTGCAAGTGACGTCTTGCATTAGTGTGGTTAATAGACATATTCCTGCATTTCTCTGGCCAGTAGATTAGTATTGACGCACATGACATGATTATCTGCTGCATTGCACTATTTTGGAACTTGTACTGTTTAACTATTTTTGGAACTTATATTGCACATGTAAGTAAACTTGGGGTGGAAGATCCTTGAGGATCCCTTGCCTTACTGAGATTTCTGATTAGAGATCTCACCCCACGTTTGGGGCGCTTATTTCAGGTTCAGGTAACCCAGGGGTTGAGACCTCTAGTGGCAGGAGATCGGAGTTTAGCTGATATTTCTGCCTATGCTATTTATGTTTGGATGCTGGATGATATTTGTTGTTGTTATGCTATTAGTTTCGTGTTATGGATTTTTAGTCGAGACTCTGTTGATTATGTTGCTATTTGGTGAGCATGGGGATTGTCCATGCCACATTGACTTGACTTTATGTTTTTAGTTGATTCGAGTTGTATAATTGTATCAGGATTATGTCCGGACTACGTGTTGTAGATCCGTGACTTAGATGAGGTATTTTTCAGTTAGCTGTCTTTTGCAATTTACATACAGGTGATGTTTTTATGAAATTGATTAAGTAATTAACTTGGCTAAGTTAATGACGTTATAATTGAAAAGTAAAAAGTTATTCCGCATATTTTAATTAAGCGTGGCTTAATACGATGACATGTTAACAAACCGTGTTAACACGGCCACGGGGTGTTATAATTGTCAAGCCCTATCAACTTGTAAGAGCTCACCAGGTTCCACATCTTCTCAAGTTTTTGCATGAGGAACTTAGTACTGATTTTCCTTCCTAAAAGTTTAATAATGATGGCCTTCCTCCATTGCTCACAATCAGCTTTATGTTGGGCCTCTTATTTTCTTTTTCTTTTTATATTTGCTATTTTTTCTCTTTTCTAATTTTACCCTCTTATTTACACTAAAGGATCACCTAAAAAATGATGGTCCCGATGCACAATATATGATCTCGATAAACACAATGGAAAAACTAAAAGTAATCTTACCCACGTAACCAACGTATGAACCAATATCAACCTCTATTTTTGCAATAATAAAATCCCTTACCTAAGAATAATTGTTGCATTGTCGAGAATGATATATTATGTGCACCTATGAGTTAAACATTAAATAGTAGTTGATTTCTTGACTATCTGATAACGAATGAGAAAGCATAAACGAAAGAAATAAGAAATTACAAATTGACAATGACATATCCCATACTTTGCAATTATCAGTCACACTACAATTCATAACTAATTAATCTATAGAATCAAACACTAAATCGAACCCCAAATAACTTGAATCTAGAGTGGAAAGGTTATGCTCTTACTTTGTTATCACCACCTCATCTTCTTCTTCTTGCTCGAAACATAGACAACACCAAAGCTTTTATGCTTGGAGTTTAAGGGCAAGAAAACCTTATGAGTGCTGATTTTCGATCATGCACATTTTGATTTTAAATTTGAGGAACCCTAACCGTTGACAGCAAAACCAATTTCAAAAATCGAGTTGTAGAGAAATCGATATACCAAATAGTGAGGGTGGACATAGTGAAACAGAGAGAAAATGGAGAAGAAAGATTTAGAGAGAGAAGAGAGGATTGAATGGATGTGAGCAAAGAACAGATAGAAAATTGATAGATTAAGTTTTAAAGAGAGAGACAAGAAAGGTTTGACTAAACATGATTGTAAAAAGGAATGGACAAAGGAGAAAATGTTTTTGAGAGAAAGGGAAGACATGTGATAAGATGTTAGGACAGCCCGGTGTTCCTCGAAAATGCCACAATGTACATAATTATTGGGGGTTTTATTAACCTCCAGAAAATAACCTCGACAAATGACACATTTTTTTAGTGCCTATTAACCATAGTTCCCTTCCCATCATGGGCCTATGGGTTGAGCCAACACTAATCAATATTATTGATATCTAAGCCCAAACCAACAGATCACTTAATTAAATGAGCTTTATATTGCACACGGATATAAATCACTACTTCGCGCATTTTATTAAAAGTAAAAAACTTCAATTGATTGAAGCTCACAATAATTTAAAAAATTCAAACATTCTCCCACTTTGGTAAAATCAATTGTAAAATTTGAATTAAGAAAAAAAGATATTTGAAAACGACGAGGTAAGGACTAATTTTTATAACGAGACCAAATTTTAAGAAAACACATTATCTAAGGTACGATATCTGAATATCACTAAATCCAACTAAAGCCAAATAACAACGAATCATGCGGTGATTACATCATTCATTGATATAAGACCTTCCATGGTCACAAATGTTATTTGACTTCACCGACTAGTCATTAGTGTTGAGTGCAACAAAAAAATAGCATTTCAATGTGATCCAACAATAGCCAAACTGCTATTTTCTTTGTCAATCCTCAAATTTATTTCAAATGCCTTAAAACCAAAGAAATTTCATAGTTTATCAAAAAATCACCATACAATCAAATATAGTGTCAACCACGGGCCGAGTAATCCAATCAACACCAAGTTTCATGGCATCATTATGTCCCAAACTCCAATATAGTGACAACCACAAACATGATGGTCCTAATGACAGTAAGTTCCAAAATTTTGCAATTGATATGTAAAAACATATATACTCAAACATATAATAGCAAAAACCAATGCATTATCAATTGCTCACAATGAAAAGTACATTAGTGTCCTAAATAAAGAAAATTTTTGAATTCAAACTCCCAAGTACATCAAAGCAACTCATAATGCCAATGTTCTTCACATTCATTTAAAGAAAAAACCCTGGGCCTAAGTCCTTTAGTTAGAAAGTCAGTCAATATGCTCAATAACTGAGTCATCCACAAAATAAATAAAATTCATAACCAATTAATAACCTAATAATTTGATATTATTTTTCCATCACTAAAATAAAAATAAATAAAATCTAAGTTTTTCCAAAAGTGATATAAAATACAAAATCTTTCTTAAAGAGGCCTTAAAGAAAGCACATTAAAAATAAACTCATATCTTGATCTCAAAAAACTAAGCAAATATCTCTCATTGACTTCACAATATATATTCTCTTCCTCTTAAAGATCACACAAAATCAATTATTCTCTCTCTCTTAAAAAAATTATGAGTATATTCTCTACATTAACTATTTAACGGCACTATGCCCTATTAAGATCGAAATTCATAAGGAAAAATCTAAATCTCATATCCATTCATTATAATTCAATCCAATCAACAATTTTATTATGGTATTGTTATCATTTATATCAAAAGTATATTCATTACATTAAATGCAATTATATTAATTATGGGTAATAAAATAATTTTAATGAAATAATTAACATATTATAAACGACTTTTTGACCCTTTTGCCCCTCATTAATTAATTAATAACCAATTTGCCCCTCCCCTAGAAACTATCCACCATCCTGCCCCCTTTAGTCGATTAAGGTGAAGATTTAGTCGACTAAATTGTAAAAATACAGGAAATATGAAGCCCAAAAGTTAATCGACTATAAAACCATCTTGATCGATTAAATTTCGGTGAGATTTAATCGATTAAAAATGTTATTTAGTCGATTAAATTTCGCTGAAAACCCTATATGCAGCCCTTTCTCGGTCTCATTTCAATTATTTTCGTTTTGTAACTCACTCTATCTCTTGTTTGTCATCTGTGATCCTTCCAATCACGATTACACTTCATCCCACCATCTCTAAAGACTTAATATTGTGAAATCATTGTCATTCCACTTAAATCCGAACCCAAATCCCCAAAATCCGAATCCTACTCCCTAATTCGTGTGAAAGATGAGCTCAAGTCCAAACATCTATGATACAATGATCTACTATGATGGAAAGCATTATGAAGGCCCCAATGTTGTTCAATTTGAAGGAAAAACGAAAATGTTGAAAATCAAACGGGGCACTACATACAATGAGCTGAAGGGGAGAATTCACCAAAAATTGGGGCTACAAGGCAGCCAATGCGTTCAGCGGATGATCGTCAGGGTAGAGTCTACAGTTGGTAAGGATACTTTATTCTATATTGGTAACGATATATGTGACGATGAAGATGTGGAATGTGTCATAGATGAAATTGTTGACCGAAAATTTCAAAATTTTATTGAGATATATGTTGAAATAGATTGCGGTCAATCTTCATCTGCACCTATGCATGAAAGAAGTCAGAGTCGTCAGTTTATTTGCACCTCTAAAGTGAGATAACACTGAGGGAAATAGACGAGGATGAGCACGAGAAGGATATGGATAGTGATGACGTCGATGAGCCTAAGAGTGTTATTCCGCTAGGTGACACCTCAGATACAGACGTAGAGGGGAATTTTGACGCTGACACAAACTCAGGAAACTTGAGTTCTGAGGTTATGCCACCACTTCGTGTTGACCCTGTTAGCAGTGGTAAGATAGTAAAATAAAGTTTTAAATGAACATTTCATATTTGTGTTATCATTGGTACTAACGAAAAAGTTTAAATTTTGACGTAGGTTCTGAGATTGAGCCATTTTGAAACGAAAGCCCACATTATTACTTCATTAATTGGGCTCACCCTAATGATGAGATAGAGATATTGTATGACGATGATGACTTCCACGGTGGCTGGCAATTAGGGGATCCATTATATTTGTACCAGGAGTTTTGTAGTAAATATGAAATGCAACATGCAGTCAAATTATAGTGTATGAAGGCTCACCGTACTGCTGTAGTGGCAAAAAGTGATGAGCATAGATTTGTGATGAAGTGTCGATACCATATTGATGGTTGTCCCTGGTACGTGCGGGCATTGTTGCCGAAGAATGGAAATACTTTGGTGGTTAGTAAGTGGGGTAAAGAACACACATGTCTAAACCAAGGTCTTACCCGGGACCATAGACAGCTGGATTCTGATGTTATCTGTGCAGCCATTATGAGTATGTATTACACGATGTGCAAGGTAGAAAAATTGAACCACTATGACTATGTCGATCCTGTGTTTTCAATTTTACAAATTGACAAGGTCTATGCTGCACATTGGTATCCAATGGGTAATGAGTTGTTGATTCCACAAATAGATGGTCCAACTATTATCCCAAATTCATCTTTGGTACGTGCACAAGGAGTCAGAGTAGATGTAGCACCTGCAAACAAATTGGTCACAATAAACGTACATGTCCTATGAGGATTAGACAGAGTTGAACCAATGTTGTGCATTCAGCTATGATCTTGATGTTAGGAGGCACCATGGGAGGCGATGAATGTGTTTATGGTTTAGTTCATGTATTTCTTTTATGTGACTGTGTATTGTAAACTTTATGTTACTAAATCATATGCTTTATGTTGCTTTCAATCCAAATTTTTAACCGATGACATGGAATGTTCAACAAATGCCATGAATGGTACTTTTCCACTAACTTGATCAATTTGGTTCAAACCATAGCACAACATGTCACAATTGTCCATAGCAACAGAGAACAATGACTAATATGTGTGTAAAATGAATTAACCATGTTTGGGGAAGCCTAAACCAACGTTTCCAAACAATATATTTACATTTAGGGAATATAACATCCACGTTGTTTTTTGTATCACAGATTGTTTTCCCCAAGTCACACTAACGTCGGTCATGAGTGTAGAATCACTAACAAACCAAAAAAATCCGTGGAAAACAGAATGGGATGCCAAAAGAAATGATTTAATCGATCAACCTGTACTGGTTTAATCGACTAAAAAATGTAGTCGATTAGACCAGTATAAAACACAAAGGTGGATAGTTCTGATGGTGCAATAGGACGACCAAGGGGAGGGGTTTCGTTCGGTTCTTGAAGATGTGGTATTTTGGGGGTTTGTAATCGACTAGGGTTTGAAAATAACCCCCTTCGCGAAATGGGGGGGTTTAAAAAACTGGTCCAGCGAAATTTAATCGACAAAATAACATTTTTAGTCGATTAAATCTCCTCGAAATTTAATCGATCAAGATGGTTTTGTAGTCGATTAAATTTTGGGCTTCATATTTCCTGTATTTTTACAATTTAGTCGACTAAATCTTCACCTTAATCGACTAAAGGGGGCAGGATGATGGATAGTTCTGGGGAGGGGCAAATTGGTTATTAATTAATTAATGAGGGGCAAAAGGGTCAAAAAGCCTATTATAAACTCTCCTTTTGGTAGAGTAACTAATATACAATTATTTCATATTATTTAAAATTTTATCTCAATGTAAATTTCAAAAATTATTGTTACAAGAACCCCCACTGGGCAGGTAATCGCAAACAATAATTTTTATCAATAAAGAACTCTGACAATTCACAAATAATGTTCCGAATAATCATGCCCAAATAATATGAAAAGCCTTATAACGTGTTTTCAAAATTCTTATTGGATTTTTTTTTTTGGTAATCTAATTCTTATTGTATTTACTAAACTACAATTTGTCCCACAAATTTCAATCCTCAATATCAACAACTATGTACCTTTGCTAACTAATCAAACTTAATTGATTGAGTACCTAAAATCTAAACTAAATTAGGGAGTAAGTACTAACATTATAATCACCATAATTTATAATAATTTTTTCATTAATTAGAATTTGACAAGAACATATATATTTATATGTGTTAAGAAATTAAAATAAGTATTTTAAGAACACGGAACATGAAATTAGCTAAACACACTTACAAATTGATTTAAAAAATAAATAAATAGAATGATAAAATAGGAATGCATATGAAGAAACCATAGGGCAATATACAACTTCAATTAAAGCAAGATATCATACTGAGACCAACATAATAGTACATTCTCCTTTAAGTAAAATGCATTAACCAATGTTGTAAACAAGGTCAAAACCTTGGATGAGTTAATCAATGAGCACAATAGGTTATCATATAAAGGTCAGCATAATTACTATATTCCCATTGGGTAGAATACATAAACCAAGGTCTATACCAATGTCACTTAACTAATTGGGCTTTATACTACATTTCCATATATATCATGACTTAACTGGTTTTTTATTAAAACAAGAAAAATACAGTTGATTTTAACCCTTAGTAATTACAAAAATTTCTAATAGTATACACTAAACTACCATTCAAGGCAATTCCATCAGTTTGCGATATTCAGCTAGAGCCCACATTGGAAAAATATTTCGATACATTACATAATGGATAAGGCAATTCCTCAAGAATACGCCTGTGGATTCCTGCCATAAATTAATTAAAGAAATAATTAATAACTAACAAGTATATCATGTATTGTACAGATATTTGTTATTTTGGATAAAAATAAAAAAATGAATTTAAAAAATATCTAAAAGAAAAAAATTAAAATTAAAAATGAGATATATATAATCAATTCATGTAAAACTTTAAAAATATGGACCAAAAGAGAAGAAATAAGTAAATTATAAAAAATTTGAATATGTATAATTAACTCAAAGAATTTGAATTTACTTTTAAAAAAAAATTAAGAATAACACATGTATATTAAAAGATTTAACTATCCTTAAAAAGGATCAGCTCTTTAATGCATAAAGATGGATATATAAATAAATTGTATTCTTTTAATAAATTTAAGATTAAAATTTGAACATACCATATGACTTTGGGTTTTTGATTTTTAGGATTATGTAAAAATATTATTAAAAGTAAGTATAGATTAAGGTTTGCTATTCTACATCAAGACATACGTAGAAAAAAGCCTTACTAAAATGACATAAGGTGGATGTCATGGCTCGAAAGTTGATTTTTAGGATTATATTGCGATTTATGTAATATGATTCACATGTTATGAGTATTTTCATTCAATTATATATATTTTTTATTTTAAATTTAAATTTTAAAGTATATGTAATTTTACTCATCACAAATAATCTCGCTCCGCCATAAAATGACATCAAAGGGTAGACCGATACCTGTTGTGGCCAATCACCATCTTCCAGTTGAGAATTGATGAGTAACTTTGCTGCATGATGAAGAGGAGCTGGGTCTCTCTTATACTGCATAGAAATTAGAAAAGGAAAAAAAAATTATTTAACAATTTTATTTTTTGAATTATGATTAAGAAAGCGAATTAGATCGGTCGGTCGCAGAGGCAAAAAGTGAATTGCAATTTGCAAGAAATAAAAAGTAGACCTGTCCACAATGAATGAGAGCCATCAGAGCCCATGCAGTTTGTACAACATTTGAACGATTTCCTTCAAGGGGTACGTATATCTGCATCATTCAATTCATCAAGCCATATTCATAAAGGGTAGTTAATTTATAAATCATTCAATAAATCTATCTACCTTTTTTGGGCATGATAGATAGCTCTCCCCCCACCCACCATCCTCTCCCTGTGTTGCGAGAAGAAACTCAACTGCTTTTCGAATTGCAGTGCAATTGGAGTAAGTCTTGCCACATGCTGCAAGCCCAGCAACAGCAAAGTAGGTGCCATAAATGAAGCAAACTCCCCAATTACCATACCATGAACCATCAGTTGTTTGGGTATCCTCAAGGAATCGAATTGCATTAATAATGGAATTCTCGATTTCTTTCTTCCTATGCTCCGGATATAGTTTCTTAAACAAAATAAAAGCCTCAATTGCTGATGTAGTACATTCAACATATTCATGCTCAACTACAATGTCCTCAAAAAATTCTGTGGGGTTGAGCAGCTGAAATGGTTGACATCGCAGATTAATTAATTAATAGATAGTTACCGTTCTTGAAATAAATAAACAAGTTTCATTCTTATTAGTTGAGATGAATGACTAAGTCAAAGTGCCAAGGTGTTGGGAGTTTGATCCTATCATCGGATCATCACATTGGTATTTGGAGCATACAATTCTTTCCTTTAATTACTCTGGTCGGATTGAATAACTTGTTTTCGAAGCTTCTCAGTTTGGTTTGTCTTGTGTGATTGGTTCGTACTTCATCGTAATGATTAGTTGCGTTCGGCAATTATAACAGCTTTTTGGCCCGCTACGAGAAGTCTTCTTTGCCACTACATGTTTTTATAATTTTATCCTCCTTTTGGCAAATCTAGCTCTAATTCTAGCTTGGATTTTGGGTCGTTTCTCTTCTCATGCCCATTGAGCTTCAAAGCGCTTGAGTTGGCCAGTCATCGGCCACTTCGGTTATTTCAAAGTTTAAACCTTTGTGTATAAAGGGATGCGTGCAAGGGAAATATGAGTGGACACTATGAGGGAGCCTCGTAGGAGAATGAATTCTATTAATATTAATGTGAATAATCTTATTCATTCGTTGATAAATTAACTGTCAAAATTAAAATAATCATTTTGCCTTTTCCATTTCTTTTCATTAAAATTGTGACCATGTATCTATTGATGGAATGATTATATTTACAAACTTTTTATTTACAAATTCTTACAAACTACACTATGTACTTCCGGAATTACACTCAGTTAGTAATGTACTTCCGGAAGTACATAGTGTAATTTGTAAAAGTTTGTAAAATAAAATTTGTAAACGGATCATTCCTCGTCTATTAATGGATTTCTCACGTAATATGATACATTAAAATGAAATATGGGATTTATCACATACTTCCAACCATTCTTGAGCTCCTGCTGGCTCCCAGCCTGCGAAACCGCCTTTCTTACCCTGCAATAATCGAATTGGAGATTTCAGACTCAAAAGTCAATCACGTACAAAAAATAGAAATAAAAAATTAGTGTGCTCTAAGCAAACAACTTAATTGCTTCCCATGCTATTATGATGGAAACCAAAATTATGCAAATAGAAGGGCCATTTGTTGTAAAAAAAGAAAAGAAAAAAGGGCCATTGGTTAATTAATTAAAAGCATATGGATGTAAATTTAATAAAACTTGCCTGAAGCGACAAAAGGAGATTAACCGAATCAAATAACTTTTCATCATCCATCTTCTCACCAACTATCTCTGATGGCAACATTGATAAAAGTAGACAGCACTGAAATACAACATGATTATTTGTCTAGTCTTAACCACTGAGTGAAACCAAGTTCAAGAATTAATTTGCTTAATTACCTTCAAACATTCTGCAGTGCAATCAGAAACCTGCCATCCATTATCTTGATCAGAGAAGGTCCATGATCCTTTAGAAATGTGACGAAACATTCTTTTAAAGTCTCCTGAAGGGTTTTCCTTAACCTATGAAATTGGAACTTTAATTCATTACTGCTAACTAGAGCTAGCACACAAATATAATTGTTCAACAAGTAATGATAACGAAAAAATCAATCATTTATAAATATGTGATGGAAAATGAATTAGGGCTCACTTATGTTGTTTATAAGATCAATCATGTTTTTCTCCCATCTTTCGTGGTCTAGGGATATCGATTATTAGTATTAAGAAAATAGCGCTAAATTAAAAATTATTGTGAATTTGTAGGTAGTTAGTTCTACGTCAATATGTTTCTTAGTTCGAGTGGAATGAATACTAAACACATGCACCTGAGATTTCTTGAGAAAATCATGTCCTTTCAAAAGTGTAGGACCAATTTCGTCAATAAGGTTAGTGGCAAGCAGAGCTTGAACTGCCAATCCAGCATCCCATGATTGGCTACCAACACTCTACATCAAATACGATAAAGTGCATTATTTAATATCCTATTGATTCCACGTTTTGGAAAAGCTAAACAGAGAGAGAGAAAGAGGTCAGACCTGCATGGTCATTCCATCTTCTGAAAGCCATAAGTAATCGGGGATCCTTGCAAGATGCTTCTTGAAAGCATCTCCATTTGGATCATCCACCCAACAAGCAAGCATAAACAAAACCTGGACAGTAAATAAATAAAGGATATTATTTTTTTCATGTTACATGAGTGAGAAATCCTCTCGTGCACACACAAAATGTAATAAGAGTCCCACTAATTAGAGAAGAGAGAAAAACACATAGTGGAACCCACATCGAATTTTATCTGTGCATGAGAGAATTTCTCTCGAAAAATAAATTTATAGAATGTTAACGTTTATTTTATAATGTTTAGAATTATATGTGTCTTTAATTTTATTTTAATTGTATATAGTTGATGCATGGTACAGCGAAAGGTGATATGATACCCACCTTTTCCACACTTCCATTGTCTATGTATCGACCAGTCTCATCTTCGTAATGGATATGTTTCATTGTTATTTGAAGGGCCTTCTCTCTTACCATATTGTTGAATGGCCAACGCGTAAGAAGTGGCTCAGTGAAAATGTATAGACTATCCCATAATAGATCTTGGATGAAGTGATGAGGATAGTGAAGATCTTCCTGTGATACGTACATATATGACATGAATTAACAATTCTTCCACGATCATATAGTTTGGTGATCTACTGATGATAATATATAGATTGATCTACTCTCTCACCTTTGCACAGGCATGACGTGCTTTTGTCCAATTAATTTTATGGTAAGGTTGAATAAAGATTTCTTCTCTCAACTGAAGAATAAGTGGTGTGATTGGACCCACAAATCTCTTCCCATATAAGTAAGACATGGGCAAGTAAACTAGCCGGCAATAACACCACATTTTAGCTGCATTAATTCAAATAACAATCGCATAAAAAAATAATTATATATGCTATATATATGCATACTGTTTACTTAAAACACGTGTTCACCAGTTACCGGTCCAAAAACGGTGTGCAACAAGAGCTGGACAATTATAATTTTCGATAAAAAAACGCTCAATTTAGTAAGTTGTATATTAATTTCATGTATAAATTATTATGTTATTGCATACATAATAACCGGACAGGATTAGTTATATCATAATCCACCTGGATGCATAGGAAGAAAAGAAGGAAGCATCCAAAACTCTGGAGGCATTGGGTTGGCTCCCGACCAATCGAATAAACCTAGTATCTGCAGTTGCAAGATTGACTCATATAAGTGACGTACAACAACATGTACGCATGAAAAATAAAAAGAAGAAAAAATATGTTTGTATAAAAAAAAATATTTGCATAAATAGTTATGTTATGTTCCTTATAATGAAACCAATTCACAAAAAAATATAAAAAAAAAATTCTACAACAAAAGCAGAAACATCAAACCCTTATATTATCCTTACCCTTCATATGTCTGTCAGTTGAAATGAAGATACTATCATAAACTATATGAGTAGACCATTATATTGAATATATTAGAAAAACATACCGAAAGCCAAGTTTTTCCCCACGACGGTATATATGTTACGCCATTATGATCTTGAATCCACTTGCGAGCTCTAGCACACGCATCATCTTGACCTCCATCAGGCCCTTCTCCAAGAATGCGCATACATATGTAGTTGAGTGCAGTACAAAACATGGTGCTATGTCCTTCTATGTGTAATCCCCACCCCCCATCTTCATTCTTCAATTAATAATTTAATATACAACAATGCTAATTATTCACTAATTTTACATCATGGTTAATTGGGTATGTACGCGTATAGTCTGAAATTGAACAAGTATACCTGGTGGCAATAAATATGACGAAGCATCTCTCTGCGGTGCTCTTCTGGGAATACTGAATCAAGATGGCCTGTAATGTACATGCAAAATACCTGCAATATTTTATGGCAAGTGCAAAATTTATGTTCATTAGGGCATCTGAACTTGAACTTCCTAAAAAATCCGGTGCATATCAAATTATTAATAACAACGAGTAAATTTCTCAAAATTTCAGGAGCATCCAAAAAATCAAATTAAAATAAGAGAAAACATTTTGTCCTTTTAAAAGATCTAAGTTATGTCATTTCATCCACTTATAACTATGTACTCCGGGGAATACATAGTTATAATATTAAAATTGTACTTTTTTCACTTTCCACATCAGCCGAAAGTTTTTGAAGAGAGAAAAAAAATATAACTTTAATATTATATTAGTACATATTTATAAGAGGGTAAAATAATATAACTTAGATCCTTTAAAAGAACAAACTATTTTCCCTTGAAATAAATATTTTTTTGATCTTTAGAAAATTTAAATGTTACCGGTTTGAGCTTCTAATAATAAATGGGGAAATCAAATATAATGTTACAAGGACAAAATATTTGTGTCCTACTAACACACAAAACATGGGTTCCACTTGAAATAAAAGAAAAAAAAAATTGACACTGTTTTTGATGATGTCTGTAGGACACAAATTTTTTGTCGTGCAACATTATATTTGATTTAAATACATCACAAATGTCAATCTTTTATGCCTATTTGATCTTTAATTTTACTATTTTCAGAATATCAAATTGATTCTTAGAAAAGTCTAATTCAATGTTAAAAATTAATTAAATGACCGTGTATGAGATTAAACTTTATATTTTTAAATAATATATAATTGTGCCATTTTAATCAAAATTACTGTATTTTATGGTAAAAAAACAGAATCATAGTTGGAGAAAGTGAGAGATTTTTTTTTTAAATTTTAAATATTAAATAAATACTAATAATTTTAATTAAAATAACTATCATTTAAAAGGACAAATATAAAACCTTAATGTATTTGTTATTCAAAATTCAAAATTTATATTTAATATACATAAAAATTGAAGATTAAGATGATATGCTAATCAATCTTAATAATATATATATATATATATATATATACTAATGTTATAAAGAGAAAAAAAAAGGTCTACTAAATAAAGTAACTTTACTTATACCGTTAGAGGATCATAATTAATAATTACCAATGAAATAAAGTATATATGACACTGACCAAAGGAGGAAGAAAAAAGAGTGGACCAGCTATTTGAGCAGGCCAATGGCCATCAGTAACTTGCAATGCTGATAGGTAATGGGTGGCCCTTCTTAACGCCGCTGTTGTATTCTGGTACGTAATCTCTTCGTCCTCCATCTTCGTACTACCTATTATTTGTCGGAAGTTCTTTTCTCTCAGAAACTGCATCGACCAGACTGAATTATCAGTTTAACCGCTAAACATATTGCAAAATGGAAAATGAATACTTATATCTAAGGCCATAGGCAATACAATATAAGGTCATATTAACATGACAAAAACAACTACATGCATGATAGTATTATATGTCGTATATTGTAGAGATACTTTTAAAGTTAGATAAAATTTAAAAACATGAAGTTATAAGAAAAAATATTTTTAAAATTATAAGGTTGATATACATATAGTTAGAGATGTTCGCGGTTTAAATTGAATCGGTTTTGAAGCAAAAATTATCTGATTCAATTTATCTGCTTTGATCGTTTAATCATCCATTCGGTTTGGATTTTTTAAAAAGATCTAATCCAATCCATTCCAATTTTATTTGATTAGGATTGGATCGATTTTTTTTGAAAAACTTAAAATTTTAGCCATACAAATCACTGGCTATTTATAAGTAGAAATTAGGCCAAGTTTTGAGGAAAACTCTTATAATAAAAAATTTTATTTTTTATAATAAAGAAAAAAGCTAAAAGTCAAAATCTCTTAGGAGGAATTTTTTTTATGTTCTTACCAACTTTTTTTGAATTGTGTATTTTTTTTAAATAAATAACTATAGAGATAGAGAGAGTTTTCTTGAAACATGTGCTTTTAAGTAAGTTTTAAGCTAATTTTTTTATGTAATTATCAAACAGTTTTTAGTGCTTATTTGGATCCTTTTTTTTAACCAGAAGTTATTTATAAGAAAAAGTTAAGCCAAACATATTTTAAGAAAATGTCTTATAATAAAAAATGGTCTTATAATAAAAATTTATAATAAAAAAAAAAGATAAATGACAAAAGCTCCTAGGAGAACTTTTTTTTTAACTCTTATCAACTTTTCTTGAATTGTACGCTTTAGCTTATAAGTAGCTTCTAACGTAAAAAGAAATTTTCAAATTTTAATTTTTTTTTTTTAGCTATACCTTATAAGTAACCTATAACTTAAAGAAAATAGAATCCAAACTGGCTTAAAAAGGAAAAAAACAAAAAAGACACCTGAAAGCGCCACAGAATATCAGAACAGGCCTTGACACGGAAGCGATTGTTATAGAAATTGTGACGGGCAGCTTCAACCTGGGCTCGCTCCTCGGGGCTTCCTGCCTCAGGATCGAACTCCCATGTTTGCCTTCCCACGAAATTGTTTGTGGAGAAGAGATATGGGTCATTTCCACCGTCTGCTATCTTCAATCTCCACATTTCCTTTTTCTTTTTCTTGTTGGTGTTTCTTTTAGCCAAAGATGATTGTCCTATCTATATGTATGTAGAGTTTAAATAAGCAGATAGATTTCAGTCCTTAATCTTCAATTTATTGTGGTAATGGATACACATTTGTCGCTTTTTTTTTCTTTTCTTTTTTTGTAAATCTAGATCGAGTAATCTCTTCCTTTATCCAAGAAAATGCATTTCTAGTTTGCATGGTCCAATCCATTGATCCTGAAAATTTCTACAATAAGATTCGGTAGGTGGCTGGTATAGTTCCCTATCCACGATTCTGCTATTTAGTGGAATAATTTTCCTAGAATATAGGAAGAATCCCTTGAGTGGGTAGAAAGAAAAAAAATAAGTCAATTTTTGAATGTTTAGAACTTTTGTAAAAAATAAAAAACTTTAGAATTACACCAGTGAATCGTTTTTTCAGTAATTCATTGAATGATAAATCACTACAAGGGAGGGAGATATGCGATTTAAATAACGGAAAATCCAATATTTAAAAATGGTATCTAAAATTACCGGAAAAGTAGAAACAAGACCCGATATAATTTGACCATTCTGAACAAATCCAAAATCTTGATAGACAGAACCAATCATTAGTTCCCAACCGTGGGTTGAATGGAATCCTATACATAAATCGGTTAATAAAAGAATAGAAAAAGCTTTTATTGTGTCACTTAAGTTATATAGGAATTCTTGAACCCAAGAATTCAGAATAATTAGTTCTTGATTACCTAGAATAGAATAACCACTTAGAATAACAAAATAGATAATATTTGTCGAGAAGTGCAAAAAAGTATGAATATGTTCTTCGTTGTGCTTCTTGATCAATTGGATGGTTTCTTTGTAAATTCCGGTACGGAGGTTTTGTAGACGTGTTTCCGGGTATTCCTTTAGCATTTCATCCAATAGGAACAGTTCCTTGAATTCTATGAATTTGTTTAGAATACTCTTTTCTTGAATCAGATTCAAGAAAATTTCGGATTGCCTAGTATTACACCAGTTGACAATCCAAGATTCCAGACTTTTCGTAAATATGAAAGAGATGCACCAGGGCAAAAAGACTATAGATGTAATATATAGAAGGGGAATTAATGCTTTCTTTTTTGCCATTTTGTATCTTTAATGAACTCAGCTTCACCTCATTCGTTTCGTCAAACCCTATATGATAATAATCTTTATGATAATAATCTTTAATTTAGAAAGAAAACAGAAACCTAATAAAATAAGAAAGCGAAAGAATCCACTCCCAATTCGAATGAACAAAAAAAGAACCTTTCATCAGAAGATATCAATTGCTAAGATTCGAAGGAATTATTCCTTTTCATGAATACACAAAAAAAGAACACTTATCATAATGAAGTTGAATTTCAAAATAAAAGAATGCCCCTTTTTTAAATTTAAAATACAAAAATTTCGAAAAAATGTTTTTCCCTAAAAAAGCGTTCTTTTTTTTTTTCAAAATACTTCAATAGGTACACGCAAAAAATAAGCTAATTCTGCAGCTTTTTGTTCCACTTCCCGCGGAGTCAAATTCTCGTCAATACGAGCCAAGGGAATGGCTCCCTGTCCTATGATTTCCATATAAAGGACACGGCGAGTAGAAATACCCTCCTTAACTTCGAGTCTGATGGACTGAATATCTTTGATAAGGAATCGGAGAAAAATACGACGACTTTTTCCAGGAAATCCCCAACGAAAAATACACACTATTCCCTCTTTTCTATCGAATCGATCATAACCACTACCCACATTCCACGAAATTGTACACCACAAATAAGAACTAATAAAGAGACCCGCAATTCCATAGAAAGACATCACGATCCCTTGTGGAAAAAAAAGAATTTCCTGAGACGGAAATAAAAATAACAAATTCTTACCAAGATAACTGGAAGCTCCAACCAATAAGAACCCCAATGAACCTACAAAAAGGATAAAGGCCCAGCAAAAATTGCTTGTTTTTCGAGACCCCGTTATAAGTTCTATCCATATACGTTCTGATCGCCAACTCATACTTGATCCAGTTCTACTTTATTGGAATAGGGGAAATAAAAAACCCAAGCATAATGAATTTTACTTTACTTATCCGATCCGAAGTAACTTTCATCAACTAGCATTATTTTGATGTAAACCTTTAGGAGGAAATCATAGAACTGCTTCCAGATCTAAAAAAAAAAAATACGAGATTTGTCTCCACTATCCGTATCTAAAAAATCTTGTTTTTTTGAACATGAAGAAATAAGGAAGCCATTGCAATTGCCGGAAATACTAGGCCCACTAAAGGCACCAAAATGGAGGGTAGGTTTATCATAGAAAGGGGACCTCAATTTAATATTTGTACCTGTTTTTTTTCTATTAATTTTTGGATTATTCCTGTTTTTTATAAAGATAGTCTATAATCTATAATCAATCGAATTCATATATACTTATACTTAGTAAAATTTAATAATTATACTAAGTATAATAAAAAAAAAGATTAAGAAAAGAATCAAGAGTATAAATAGAATCAAATAATCAATAATATAAGGAATGTAGAATGAAATAAATGGATGGATTTCGCTTTCTATTTCTGCAAGAAGCATATGTATGATAATACACCCTTTTTTTTATTCTTAGTACTCTTCGAGTATTATCGTCTTACTATTCTCCTGTGTGTTCTAATTTGCTTTTTGTCTCATAATTTATTTTTGAAAAAAAAAATAATTTTAGTCTATGCTTGATTTTTCATTTTGAATCGAAGGAAAGAAAGCGTGGAGCTGAAATAACTCACTCAGAACCCACTTTAAAGTATTACGCGGTACGATTGAATCAAATAAGCCTTTTTGGAATAAAAATTCTGCTGCTTGTGAACCTTCGGGTACTGCCTTATTTAACGTTTGTTCAATTACTCTTTTACCCGCAAATGCAATGTAAGCGTTTTGGTTCGGCAATAATGATATCCCCCAACATGCCAAAACTAGCTGTCACCCCTCCTGTAGTAGGAGATGTCAGGATCGATACATAGAATAAGTTTTTATTTGTTTGATAATCATATAAAGCCGAAGATATTTTAGCCATTTGCATCAAGCTCAAACTTCCTTCTTGCATACGTGCTCCTCCGGACGCACATACTAGAATAAGAGGTAAAAGCTCATTGGTAGCATATTCGATCAAACGGGTTATTTTCTCACCTACTACGGATCCCATACTACCTCCCATAAATTGAAAATCCATAATCCCCACTGCTACAGGAATACCGTTTAGTTGACCTGTACCTGTTTGAACAGCCTCAGCTAATCCTGTTTTTCTTTGATAAGAATCAATACGATCTTTATAAGGTTCTTCTTCTGAATGAAATTCAATGGGATCCAGAGAGACCATGTCTTCATACATAGGATTCCAAGTACCCTGATCAATCGAAAGTTCAATTCTATCTAAACTGTTCATTTTCAAATGATATCACAGTGCTCACAAATATTCATTTTGGATTGAAACAATTTCTTATAATTTAATCCATAACAATTTTCACATTCTATCCACAAATGCTTGTACTTTTGATTTTCATCGAGATCATTAGAACTTTCTCTTCTAGTGAAATCACTATCATTTGTGTCGTTTGTGCGATTTTTTATACTAGAACTCTCGCTTTCACTACCATTTTTGCCCTTACCACAAATGTTACTAAAAAAGTAACTGTCATTATATTTGACACTATCATCTAAAATGTTACTATCAATAAAGATTTGAGAACGAAGATAACTATCAATGCAACTATTAATGTTATTATTCCAACTAGATTGAGTCCCATACATGTAATGATCATCATCATTCTTAGAGATATTATTCAGATAGCTAGAATTCGTATAACTATAACTAGAAAACAAACTTTCTGGTTCACTTAGAAAAGAATGATGATTGTCAATCAACATTACTGTAACTATAGTTGTTACTTTCGATCTACATATCTACATCTGTTATGGTTTTTTTATTTTCCCACTTCTCTCTCATTTTTCTTTCGATTCTTCCAATTCATCTCTTGCAATCAATCTTGAACCTGAGATGGATCAGTATTTTATTTATCTTTTGTTAGAGCGGGTTGGTCATGGAAGTAGATTTGATGATCATTTGTTCAGCAAACGAGCTTGGAAGCATATGTCCTCAATGTTCAATGCGAGGAAACAAGTGAACAATTGTCGTCCTTACGGTGGGTTCACTTTCAACTATTATACTATTTGAAAGCGCATCTGGAGTTTCCAGATCTTCAGAGAAGAGCTAAACTTGTTGTTGTAAGCTGTGAAAGACTGAAGAAGATATAGGTTACCCTATTTTGATTTTTCAATTTTGAAGCTTCCCTTTTTTTCTTTTTCTTTTTCTTTTATTTGAATATGCATCACACAATTGTGGCTCCATAATAACGAAAAAGATATATTATTATATATTCTTTCCTTTTATTTTTTATTTTTTTATTTTTTATTTTATGTATGACTTTTATTATGTATCCTTTGTATATCCTTCTTATTTTCTTTTTACTTCTCTAGCGAAATTAAATGTGAATAAATTATTGAAATTAAATGTCTACGTAAATGATAAATCATATTTCGCAATCATTCTTGGCTTTATAATGTCCGATGATTTTATCTAGCTTTCATTTGACGTATAATAAAAACTAAGTAAATGTCTACGTTAATAAAAAGTTTAATTTGACTTATAATAGCCTACCAAAAAAAAATTGACTTATAATATTCTTGGCGTTGTTATCTATGTAGCACCGATACAACACGCGACACGTGACACGATACGACACGCGACACGTGACACGATACGACACGACACTCCGACACGTCAATCCTAAAAAGTTATGGATTTCGACACATTGGGACACGTTTTAATATTAAATAATATTTTTAATTTATAGTGTATATTTCATTTAATATTTAATAATTTAACAAAAAAAAATGAAACTAAATTAATAATACCCATCAACACGTTATAAAGATGGAAGCTTTAATAAAAAAATAAGAACTGGGATGAGAGAGATATAATATCAGATAGAGAGATCAAATCATATTAGAGAGAGATCAGAGACAAGGAGATATAACAAGAGCGTGATAGGAATTGATAACAATGATGTTGAGATGATCTCTTATCTACTTAAGGGGGAAAAAGACAAAAAAATAAGATTGATATGATTAGGTGGAAGCTTTATTAATATATTTTAATTTAAAAAAATAAAAATTTAAAAAAATTTAAAAAAAATTACGAAAATGCCATTTGACCGTGTCGGACACGGTCAAATTCGCGTGTCGAAATGGTCAACGTGTCAGAAAAAGTTGTCCGCGTGTCCGACACCGTGTCAGAGCGTGTCGTCGTGTCGGAGCGTGTCGGACACGACTCTCCCTGTTTTTACAAGTGTCCTTTGCGATTCAGGCAGAGAAGTACTGTTAGTGCTCTTTTGGTTTGTATTCTTTTTTCAATTTAATACATTTTTATTATTAATAACTAAAACATTAATAGTGTTTTTATATTTCTAAATAGTTAGTGCGAAAATCAACATTAATTAGTGGTAGACAGGTGCATTAATATCCCACTTCTTTTTTTAGAATTCAAAATTCAAAATTGTATAGGTGGGGAAAGAGTTTAACATCTTTTAGTGAGAGACAGATGTATTAAATTTCTATTATTTTCTACATGAGAATTGTTAACTCTCATTATAAAAAATATTTAATGTTTTTTTGCATATTTATAAAAAAAACCAAAAGATCCCAAGAAAAGAGTTCAGCATTAATTAGTGGCAGACATAAGCATTACTATCCCACTTTTTTTTTTGAAATTTCAAAATTTGAAGTTGATATAGGTGGGAAAAGAATTTAACATCTTTTAGTGAGAGACAACTGTATTAAATTTCTATTATTTTCTACATGGAAATTGTTAACCCTCATTTTAAAAATCATTTAATGCTTTTTTTAAATTTATCGAAAAACCAAAAAACCCAAAGAAAAGAGTTCAGCATTAATTAGTGGCAAACAGGTTCATTAATATTCTCTTTTTTTTTTTTTGAAATTTCGAGATTTGAAGTTGATATAGGTGGGAAAAGAATTTAACATCTTTTAGTGGGAGATAACTGTATTAAATTTCTTCTATTTTTTTACATGCAAATTGTTAACCCTCATTTTAAAAAATATTTAAAGTTTTTTTTTATATTTATCAAAAAATCAAAAGACCCAAAAAAAAAAAGTTGAGCATTACTTACGCTTTTATACTAGATATAAAATTTAAATTCACAAATGATTAAAATTAACATTGATTTCTTCTCTCTCTTTCCTAAGACCATATGGCATTTGGTACAGGAGAAATTTTTATTTGTCCAAGAATCTTAATTTTCAAACATATGATTTTTACATTCAGTTTATGAAAATATCCGAAAATTTAAAATTTGGAAAAATTCAGTTTCCCGGAATCCTGTAAAAACCTACGTACCAAACGGCCATAATGCCTTATATCTCGGGAATGAGAGAGAGGAACTAAGTAGGTTACGCCATTGAAGGAAAGGAAGGGCATAAATGTCATTAAAAGGAAAAGACAACCGGTTGGGTTTTAAGGTGTAGGTGAGGGCTAGGCTTTGGGAATTGAAGTGGGAGCAGACAGGCTCATAAAAGAGATGAATTGTGAATTGTGACTGTGAATTGTGTGAACTTCGAATAGATGGTGAGTGTTGTAGTGGTTGGAGGATCATATATATTTGAAATTTAAATGAAAAAATTGTTATACCCCGTGTCCAAACTTTTACAATACCAACACAGCAAGGATTAATGACATTTTTAAAAAAGGGGTTAATTGGGTATAATTACAATATGTTCGAAGTTATAAAAACTGCACGAAACGTCATTTTAAAAAAGGACTTTTATGTTTTACGCTGAAGTCCAATCTGTTGACCTACATGCTAATAGTTACGGGTAAGTGAAACGTCATTTTAAATGACATTTAAGTAGGTAAAGATAACATATATGAAAATTTAATGTACAGATTTAATGGAATATGTAAAGACATAAATCAAACAATATTAATAGTTATAAATGTCATTTATTATCATTGCCACCTAAAACGTAATTGTCGTTGCCATTATAAATGGTTTTTCTGATTCTTGAATTGAAATGACACAGTGTAATTGCTCAACAGATTCAATGGGATCTTAAATTGCAAAATAAAGGCTAAACAGTTTAAATTAAATAAATATATAATTTACTCTAAAAATCGAATTAAAATAAATTAAAATTTAAGTGAATCATTTGTTGGTGGCAGACAACTCATTCGATGTCCCACTGCTTTCTACATTAAAATTTTAAAATTAATAATAACTCATTATTTTCTGAAATATTTATTTTAAATTTCGAATTTCATTTAAATTTCAATTTTGAATTTTAAACTTTGTAGTGGTGGGAAA
>NW_026897220.1:0-29735 GCF_033153095.1 Gastrolobium bilobum | reverse complement strand
GACATCCTCTAGTGCGAACAGAAAACTGAGATTTAAGGAGAATGCGACACCTCAGCTAATTTTCAAAAGTTTTTTTTTACATTAAAACGGAAAGAATCCTCTAGTGTGAACAGAAATTCAAACATACATATTTTGTTCACTATATCGAAAAGAAGTAAGTTTTCAAGACATCCTCTAGCGTGAACAGAAAGCTGAGATTTAAGGAGAATGCGACACCTCAGCAGACATCCTCTAGAGTGAACAGAAAGCTGAGATTTATGGAGAATGCGACACCTCAGCTAATTTTCAAAAGTTTTTTTTACATTAAAACTGAAAGAATCCTCTTGGGTGAACAGAAATTCAAACATACATATTTTGTTCACTAGATCAAAAATAAGTAAGTTTTCAGGACATCCACTAGTGTGAACAGAAAGCTGAGATTCAAGGAGAATGCGACACCTCAGCTAATTTTCAAAAGTTTTTTTTACATTAAAACGGAAAGAATCCTCTAGGGTGAACAGAAATTCAAACATACATATTTGTTCGCTGTATCGAAAATAAGTTTTCAAGACATCCTCTAGTGTGAACAGAAAGCTGAGATTTAAGGAGAAAGCGACACCTCAGCTAATTTTCAAAAGTTTTTTTTACATTAAAACGGAAAGAATCCTCTAGTGTGAACAGAAATTCAAACATACATATTTTGTTCACTATATCGAAAAGAAGTAAGTTTTCAAGACATCCTCTAGCGTGAACAGAAAGCTGAGATTCAAGGAGAATGCGACACCTCAGCTAATTTTCAAAAGTTTTTTTTACATTAAAACGGAAAAAATCCTCTTGGGTGAACAGAAATTCAAACATACATATTTTGTTCACTACATCGAAAATAAGTAAGTTTTCAAGACATCCACTAGTGTGAACAGAAAGCTGAGATTTAAGGAGAATGCGACACTTCAGCTAATTTTCAAAAGTTTTTTTTTACATTAAAACGGAAAGAATCCTCTAGTGTGAACAGAAAATCAAACATACATATTTTGTTCACTATATCGAAAATAAGTAAGTTTTCAAGACATCCTCTAGTGTGAACAGAAAGCTGAGATTTAAGGAGAATGCGACACTTCAGCTAATTTTCAAAAGTTTTTTTTACATTAAAACGGAAAGAATCCGCTAGTGTGAAAAGAAATTCAAACATACATATTTTGTTCGCTGTATCGAAAATAAGTAAGTTTTCAAGACATCCTCTAGTGCGAACAGAAAGCTGAGATTTAAGGAGAATGCGACACCTCAGCTAATTTTCAAAAGTTTTTTTTTACATTAAAACGGAAAGAATCCTCTAGTGTGAACAGAAATTCAAACATACATATTTTGTTCACTATATCGAAAAGAAGTAAGTTTTCAAGACATCCTCTAGCGTGAACAGAAAGCTGAGATTGAAGGAGAATGCGACACCTCAGCTAATTTTCAAAAGTTTTTTTTTACATTAAAACGGAAAGAATCCTCTAGTGTGAACAGAAATTCAAACATACATATTTTGTTCACTATATCGAAAAGAAGTAAGTTTTCAAGACATCCACTAGTGTGAACAGAAAGCTGAGATTTAAGGAGAATGCGACACCTCAGCTAATTTTCAAAAGTTTTTTTTACATTAAAACGGAAAGAATCCTCTAGTGTGAACAGAAATTCAAACATACATATTTTGTTCACTATATCGAAAATAAGTAAGTTTTCAAGACATCCTCTAGTGTGAACAGAAAGCTGAGATTTAAGGAGAAAGCGACACCTCAGCTAATTTTCAAAAGTTTTTTTTACATTAAAACGGAAAGAATCCTCTTGGTGTGAACAGAAATTCAAACATACATATTTTGTTCACTATATCGAAAATAAGTAAGTTTTCAAGACATCCACTAGTGTGAACAGAAAGCTGAGATTCAAGGAGAATGCGACACCTCAGCTAATTTTCAAAAGTTTTTTTACATTAAAACGGAAAGAATCCTCTTGTGTGAACAGAAATTCAAACATACATATTTTGTTCACTATATCGAAAATAAGTAAGTTTTCAAGACATCCACTAGTGTGAACAGAAAGCTGAGATTCAAGGAGAATGCGACACCTCAGCTAATTTTCAAAAGTTTTTTTACATTAGAACGGAAAGAATCCTCTAGTGTGAACAGAAAATCAAACATACATATTTTGTTCACTACATCGAAAATAAGTAAGTTTTCAAGACATCCACTAGTGTGAACAGAAAGCTGAGATTCAAGGAAAATGCGACACCTCAGCTAATTTTCAAAAGTTTTTTTACATTAGAACGGAAAGAATCCTCTAGTGTGAACAGAAAATCAAACATACATATTTTGTTCACTATATCGAAAATAAGTAAGTTTTCAAGACATCCTCTAGTGTGAACAGAAAGCTGAGATTTAAGGAGAATGCGACACTTCAGCTAATTTTCAAAAGTTTTTTTTACATTAAAACGGAAAGAATCCTCTAGTGTGAAAAGAAATTCAAACATACATATTTTGTTCGCTATATCGAAAATAAGTAAGTTTTCAAGACATCCTCTAGTGTGAACAGAAAGCTGAGATTTAAGGAGAATGCGACACCTCAGCTAATTTTCAAAAGTTTTTTTTACATTAAAACGGAAAGAATCCTCTAGTGTGAACAGAAATTCAAACATACATATTTTGTTCACTATATCGAAAAGAAGTAAGATTTCAAGACATCCTCTAGCGTGAACAGAAAGCTGAGATTTACGGAGAATGCGACACCTCAGCTAATTTTCAAAAGTTTTTTTTTACATTAAAACGGAAAGAATCCTCTTGGGTGAAAACATACATATTTTGTTCACTACATCGAAAATAAGTAAGTTTTCAAGACATCCACTAGTGTGAACAGAAAGCTGAGATTCAAGGAGAATGCGACACCTCAGCTAATTTTCAAAAGTTTTTTTTACATTAAAACGGAAAGAATCCTCTAGTGTGAACAGAAAATCAAACATACATATTTTGTTCACTATATCGAAAATAAGTAAATTTTCAAGACATCCTCTAGTGTGAACAGAAAGCTGAGATTTAAGGAGAAAGCGACACCTCAGCTAATTTTCAAAAGTTTTTTTTACATTAAAACGGAAAGAATCCTCTTGGGTGAACAGAAATTCAAACATACATATTTTGTTCACTACATCGAAAATAAGTAAGTTTTCAAGACATCCACTAGTGTGAACAGAAAGCTGAGATTCAAGGAGAATGCGACACCTCAGCTAATTTTCAAAAGTTTTTTTTACATTAAAACGGAAAGAATCCTCTAGGGTTAGCAGAAATTCAAACATACATATTTTGTTCACTATATCGAAAATAAGTAAGTTTTCAAGACATCATCTAGTGTGAACAGAAAGCTGAGATTTAAGGAGAATGCGACACTTCAGCTAATTTTCAAAAGTTTTTTTTTACATTAAAACGGAAAGAATCCTCTAGTGTGAACAGAAAATCAAACATACATATTTTGTTCACTATATCGAAAATAAGTAAGTTTTCAAGACATCCTCTAGTGTGAACAGAAAGCTGAGATTTAAGGAGAATGCGACATTTCAGCTAATTTTCAAAAGTTTTTTTTACATTAAAACGGAAAGAATCCGCTAGTGTGAAAAGAAATTCAAACATACATATTTTGTTCGCTGTATCGAAAATAAGTAAGTTTTCAAGACATCCTCTAGTGCGAACAGAAAACTGAGATTTAAGGAGAATGCGACACCTCAGCTAATTTTCAAAAGTTTTTTTTTACATTAAAACGGAAAGAATCCTCTAGTGTGAACAGAAATTCAAACATACATATTTTGTTCACTATATCGAAAAGAAGTAAGTTTTCAAGACATCCTCTAGCGTGAACAGAAAGCTGAGATTTAAGGAGAATGCGACACCTCAGCTAATTTTCAAAAGTTTTTTTTACATTAAAACGGAAAGAATCCTCTTGGGTGAACAGAAATTCAAACATACATATTTTGTTCACTACATCGAAAATAAGTAAGTTTTCAAGACATCCACTAGTGTGAACAGAAAGCTGAGATTCAAGGAGAATGCGACACCTCAGCTAATTTTCAAAAGTTTTTTTTACATTAAAACGGAAAGAATCCTCTAGGGTGAACAGAAATTCAAACATACATATTTTGTTCACTATATCGAAAATAAGTAAGTTTTCAAGACATCCTCTAGTGTGAACAGAAAGCTGAGATTTAAGGAGAATGCGACACCTCAGCTAATTTTCAAAAGTTTTTTTTACATTAAAACGGAAAGAATCCTCTAGTGTGAACAGAAATTCAAACATACATATTTTGTTCACTATATCGAAAATAAGTAAGTTTTCAAGACATCCTCTAGTGTGAACAGAAAGCTGAGATTTAAGGAGAATGCGACACTTCAGCTAATTTTCAAAAGTTTTTTTTACATTAAAACGGAAAGAATCCTCTAGTGTGAAAAGAAATTCAAACATACATATTTTGTTCGCTGTATCGAAAATAAGTAAGTTTTCAAGACATCCTCTAGTGCGAACAGAAAACTGAGATTTAAGGAGAATGCGACACCTCAGCTAATTTTCAAAAGTTTTTTTTTACATTAAAACGGAAAGAATCCTCTAGTGTGAACAGAAATTCAAACATACATATTTTGTTCACTATATCGAAAAGAAGTAAGTTTTCAAGACATCCTCTAGCGTGAACAGAAAGCTGAGATTTAAGGAGAATGCGACACCTCAGCTAATTTTCAAAAGTTTTTTTTTACATTAAAACGGAAAGAATCCTCTAGTGTGAACAGAAATTCAAACATACATATTTTGTTCACTATATCGAAAAGAAGTAAGTTTTCAAGACATCCTCTAGAGTGAACAGAAAGCTGAGATTTATGGAGAATGCGACACCTCAGCTAATTTTCAAAAGTTTTTTTTACATTAAAACTGAAAGAATCCTCTTGGGTGAACAGAAATTCAAACATACATATTTTGTTCACTAGATCAAAAATAAGTAAGTTTTCAGGACATCCACTAGTGTGAACAGAAAGCTGAGATTCAAGGAGAATGCGACACCTCAGCTAATTTTCAAAAGTTTTTTTTACATTAAAACGGAAAGAATCCTCTAGGGTGAACGGAAATTCAAACATACATATTTGTTCGCTGTATCGAAAATAAGTTTTCAAGACATCCTCTAGTGTGAACAGAAAGCTGAGATTTAAGGAGAAAGAAGCGACACCTCAGCTAATTTTCAAAAGTTTTTTTTACATTAAAACGGAAAGAATCCTCTAGTGTGAACAGAAATTCAAACATACATATTTTGTTCACTATATCGAAAAGAAGTAAGTTTTCAAGACATCCTCTAGCGTGAACAGAAAGCTGAGATTCAAGGAGAATGCGACACCTCAGCTAATTTTCAAAAGTTTTTTTTACATTAAAACGGAAAAAATCCTCTTGGGTGAACAGAAATTCAAACATACATATTTTGTTCACTACATCGAAAATAAGTAAGTTTTCAAGACATCCACTAGTGTGAACAGAAAGCTGAGATTTAAGGAGAATGCGACACTTCAGCTAATTTTCAAAAGTTTTTTTTTACATTAAAACGGAAAGAATCCTCTAGTGTGAACAGAAAATCAAACATACATATTTTGTTCACTATATCGAAAATAAGTAAGTTTTCAAGACATCCTCTAGTGTGAACAGAAAGCTGAGATTTAAGGAGAATGCGACACTTCAGCTAATTTTCAAAAGTTTTTTTTACATTAAAACGGAAAGAATCCTCTAGTGTGAAAAGAAATTCAAACATACATATTTTGTTCGCTGTATCGAAAATAAGTAAGTTTTCAAGACATCCTCTAGAAATTCAAACATACATATTTTGTTTTTCACTAAAACGGATCCTCTAGTGTGAACAAAATTCAAACATAATAAGTTTTCAAAATAAGTACATCCACTAGTGTGAACAGAAAGCTGAGATTCAAGGAGAATGCGACACCTCAGCTAATTTTCAAAAGTTTTTTTTACATTAAAACGGAAAGAATCCTCTAGGGTGAACAGAAATTCAAACATACATATTTTGTTCACTATATCGAAAATAAGTAAGTTTTCAAGACATCCTCTAGTGTGAACAGAAAGCTGAGATTTAAGGAGAAAGCGAATTTAAGGAGAATGCGACACCTCAGCTAATTTTCAAAAGTTTTTTTTACATTAAAACGGAAAGAATCCTCTAGTGTGAACAGAAATTCAAACATACATATTTTGTTCACTATATCGAAAAGAAGTAAGTTTTCAAGACATCCTCTAGTGTGAACAGAAAGCTGAGATTTAAGGAGAATGCGACACCTCAGCTAATTTTCAAAAGTTTTTTTTACATTAAAACGGAAAGAATCCTCTAGTGTGAACAGAAATTCAAACATACATATTTTGTTCACTATATCGAAAATAAGTAAGTTTTCAAGACATCCTCTAGTGTGAACAGAAAGCTGAGATTTAAGGAGAATGCGACACCTCAGCTAATTTTCAAAAGTTTTTTTTTACATTAAAACGGAAAGAATCCTCTAGTGTGAACAGAAATTCAAACATACATATTTTGTTCACTATATCGAAAATAAGTAAGTTTTCAAGACATCCTCTAGCGTGAACAGAAAGCTGAGATTTATGGAGAATGCGACACCTCAGCTAATTTTCAAAAGTTTTTTTTACATTAAAACTGAAAGAATCCTCTTGGGTGAACAGAAATTCAAACATACATATTTTGTTCACTAGATCAAAAATAAGTAAGTTTTCAGGACATCCACTAGTGTGAACAGAAAGCTGAGATTCAAGGAGAATGCGACACCTCAGCTAATTTTCAAAAGTTTTTTTTACATTAAAACGGAAAGAATCCTCTAGGGTGAACAGAAATTCAAACATACATATTTGTTCGCTGTATCGAAAATAAGTTTTCAAGACATCCTCTAGTGTGAACAGAAAGCTGAGATTTAAGGAGAAAGCGACACCTCAGCTAATATTCGAAAGTTTTTTTTACATTAAAACGGAAAGAATCCTCTAGTGTGAACAGAAATTCAAACATACATATTTTGTTCACTATATCGAAAAGAAGTAAGTTTTCAAGACATCCTCTAGCGTGAACAGAAAGCTGAGATTCAAGGAGAATGCGACACCTCAGCTAATTTTCAAAAGTTTTTTTTACATTAAAACGGAAAAAATCCTCTTGGGTGAACAGAAATTCAAACATACATATTTTGTTCACTACATCGAAAATAAGTAAGTTTTCAAGACATCCACTAGTGTGAACAGAAAGCTGAGATTTAAGGAGAATGCGACACTTCAGCTAATTTTCAAAAGTTTTTTTTTACATTAAAACGGAAAGAATCCTCTAGTGTGAACAGAAAATCAAACATACATATTTTGTTCACTATATCGAAAATAAGTAAGTTTTCAAGACATCCTCTAGTGTGAACAGAAAGCTGAGATTTAAGGAGAATGCGACACTTCAGCTAATTTTCAAAAGTTTTTTTTACATTAAAACGGAAAGAATCCGCTAGTGTGAAAAGAAATTCAAACATACATATTTTGTTCGCTGTATCGAAAATAAGTAAGTTTTCAAGACATCCTCTAGTGCGAACAGAAAACTGAGATTTAAGGAGAATGCGACACCTCAGCTAATTTTCAAAAGTTTTTTTTTACATTAAAACGGAAAGAATCCTCTAGTGTGAACAGAAATTCAAACATACATATTTTGTTCACTATATCGAAAAGAAGTAAGTTTTCAAGACATCCTCTAGCGTGAACAGAAAGCTGAGATTTAAGGAGAATGCGACACCTCAGCTAATTTTCAAAAGTTTTTTTTTACATTAAAACGGAAAGAATCCTCTAGTGTGAACAGAAATTCAAACATACATATTTTGTTCACTATATCGAAAAGAAGTAAGTTTTCAAGACATCCACTAGTGTGAACAGAAAGCTGAGATTTAAGGAGAATGCGACACCTCAGCTAATTTTCAAAAGTTTTTTTTTACATTAAAACGGAAAGAATCCTCTAGTGTGAACAGAAATTCAAACATACATATTTTGTTCACTATATCGAAAATAAGTAAGTTTTCAAGACATCCTCTAGTGTGAACAGAAAGCTGAGATTTAAGGAGAATGCGACACCTCAGCTAATTTTCAAAAGTTTTTTTTACATTAAAACGGAAAGAATCCTCTAGTGTGAACAGAAATTCAAACATACATATTTTGTTCACTATATCGAAAATAAGTAAGTTTTCAAGACATCCTCTAGTGTGAACAGAAAGCTGAGATTTAAGGAGAATGCGACACCTCAGCTAATTTTCAAAAGTTTTTTTTACATTAAAACGGAAAGAATCCTCTAGGGTGAACAGAAATTCAAACATACATATTTTGTTCGCTATATCGAAAATAAGTTTTCAAGACATCCTCTAGTGTGAACAGAAAGCTGAGATTTAAGGAGAAAACGACACCTCAGCTAATTTTCAAAAGTTTTTTTTACATTAAAACGGAAAGAATCCTCTAGTGTGAACAGAAATTCAAACATACATATTTTGTTCACTATATCGAAAAGAAGTAAGTTTTCAAGACATCCTCTAGCGTGAACAGAAAGCTGAGATTCAAGGAGAATGCGACACCTCAGCTAATTTTCAAAAGTTTTTTTTACATTAAAACGGAAAGAATCCGCTAGTGTGACAAGAAATTCAAACATACATATTTTGTTCGCTGTATCGAAAATAAGTAAGTTTTCAAGACATCCTCTAGTGCGAACAGAAAACTGAGATTTAAGGAGAATGCGACACCTCAGCTAATTTTCAAAAGTTTTTTTTTACATTAAAACGGAAAGAATCCTCTAGTGTGAACAGAAATTCAAACATACATATTTTGTTCACTATATCGAAAATAAGTAAGTTTTCATGACATCCACTAGTGTGAACAGAAAGCTGAGATTCAAGGAGAATGCGACACCTCAGCTAATTTTCAAAAGTTTTTTTTTACATTAAAACGGAAAGAATCCTCTAGTGTGAACAGAAAATCAAACATACATATTTTGTTCACTATATCGAAAATAAGTAAGTTTTCAAGACATCCTCTAGAGTGAACAGAAAGCTGAGATTTATGGAGAATGCGACACCTCAGCTAATTTTCAAAAGTTTTTTTTACATTAAAACTGAAAGAATCCTCTTGGGTGAACAGAAATTCAAACATACATATTTTGTTCACTAGATCAAAAATAAGTAAGTTTTCAGGACATCCACTAGTGTGAACAGAAAGCTGAGATTCAAGGAGAATGCGACACCTCAGCTAATTTTCAAAAGTTTTTTTTACATTAAAACGGAAAGAATCCTCTAGGGTGAACAGAAATTCAAACATACATATTTGTTCGCTGTATCGAAAATAAGTTTTCAAGACATCCTCTAGTGTGAACAGAAAGCTGAGATTTAAGGAGAAAACGACACCTCAGCTAATTTTCAAAAGTTTTTTTTACATTAAAACGGAAAGAATCCTCTAGTGTGAACAGAAATTCAAACATACATATTTTGTTCACTATATCGAAAAGAAGTAAGTTTTCAAGACATCCTCTAGCGTGAACAGAAAGCTGAGATTCAAGGAGAATGCGACACCTCAGCTAATTTTCAAAAGTTTTTTTTACATTAAAACGGAAAAAATCCTCTTGGGTGAACAGAAATTCAAACATACATATTTTGTTCACTACATCGAAAATAAGTAAGTTTTCAAGACATCCACTAGTGTGAACAGAAAGCTGAGATTTAAGGAGAATGCGACACTTCAGCTAATTTTCAAAAGTTTTTTTTTACATTAAAACGGAAAGAATCCTCTAGTGTGAACAGAAAATCAAACATACATATTTTGTTCACTATATCGAAAATAAGTAAGTTTTCAAGACATCCTCTAGTGTGAACAGAAAGCTGAGATTTAAGGAGAATGCGACACTTCAGCTAATTTTCAAAAGTTTTTTTTACATTAAAACGGAAAGAATCCGCTAGTGTGAAAAGAAATTCAAACATACATATTTTGTTCGCTGTATCGAAAATAAGTAAGTTTTCAAGACATCCTCTAGTGCGAACAGAAAACTGAGATTTAAGACGGAAAGAATCCTCTAGTGTGAACAGAAATTCAAACATACATATTTTGTTCACTATATCGAAAAGAAGTAAGTTTTCAAGACATCCTCTAGCGTGAACAGAAAGCTGAGATTTAAGGAGAATGCGACACCTCAGCTAATTTTCAAAAGTTTTTTTTAACATTAAAACGGAAAGAATCCTCTAGTGTGAAAAGAAATTCAAACATACATATTTTGTTCACTATATCGAAAAGAAGTAAGTTTTCAAGACATCCTCTAGCGTGAACAGAAAGCTGAGATTTAAGGAGAATGCGACACCTCAGCTAATTTTCAAAAGTTTTTTTTTACATTAAAACGGAAAGAATCCTCTTGGGTGAACAGAAATTCAAACATACATATTTTGTTCACTACATCGAAAATAAGTAAGTTTTCAAGACATCCACTAGTGTGAACAGAAAGCTGAGATTCAAGGAGAATGCGACACCTCAGCTAATTTTCAAAAGTTTTTTTTACATTAAAACGGAAAGAATCCTCTAGTGTGAACAGAAAATCAAACATACATATTTTGTTCACTATATCGAAAATAAGTAAGTTTTCAAGACATCCTCTAGTGTGAACAGAAAGCTGAGATTTAAGGAGAATGCGACACTTCAGCTAATTTTCAAAAGTTTTTTTTACATTAAAACGGAAAGAATCCGCTAGTGTGAAAAGAAATTCAAACATACATATTTTGTTCGCTGTATCGAAAATAAGTAAGTTTTCAAGACATCCTCTAGTGCGAACAGAAAACTGAGATTTAAGGAGAATGCGACACCTCAGCTAATTTTCAAAAGTTTTTTTTTACATTAAAACGGAAAGAATCCTCTAGTGTGAACAGAAATTCAAACATACATATTTTGTTCACTATATCGAAAAGAAGTAAGTTTTCAAGACATCCTCTAGCGTGAACAGAAAGCTGAGATTTAAGGAGAATGCGACACCTCAGCTAATTTTCAAAAGTTTTTTTTTACATTAAAACGGAAAGAATCCTCTAGTGTGAAAAGAAATTCAAACATACATATTTTGTTCACTATATCGAAAAGAAGTAAGTTTTCAAGACATCCTCTAGCGTGAACAGAAAGCTGAGATTTAAGGAGAATGCGACACCTCAGCTAATTTTCAAAAGTTTTTTTTTACATTAAAACGGAAAGAATCCTCTTGGGTGAACAGAAATTCAAACATACATATTTTGTTCACTACATCGAAAATAAGTAAGTTTTCAAGACATCCACTAGTGTGAACAGAAAGCTGAGATTCAAGGAGAATGCGACACCTCAGCTAATTTTCAAAAGTTTTTTTTACATTAAAACGGAAAGAATCCTCTAGTGTGAACAGAAAATCAAACATACATATTTTGTTCACTATATCGAAAATAAGTAAGTTTTCAAGACATCCTCTAGTGTGAACAGAAAGCTGAGATTTAAGGAGAAAGCGACACCTCAGCTAATTTTCAAAAGTTTTTTTTACATTAAAACGGAAAGAATCCTCTTGGGTGAGAACATACATATTTTGTTCACTACATCGAAAATAAGTAAGTTTTCAAGACATCCACTAGTGTGAACAGAAAGCTGAGATTCAAGGAGAATGCGACACCTCAGCTAATTTTCAAAAGTTTTTTTACATTAGAACGGAAAGAATCCTCTAGTGTGAACAGAAAATCAAACATACATATTTTCTTCACTATATCGAAAATAAGTAAGTTTTCATGACATCCACTAGTGTGAACAGAAAGCTGAGATTCAAGGAGAATGCGACACCTCAGCTAATTTTCAAAAGTTTTTTTACATTAGAACGGAAAGAATCCTCTAGTGTGAACAGAAAATCAAACATACATATTTTGTTCACTACATCGAAAATAAGTAAGTTTTCAAGACATCCACTAGTGTGAACAGAAAGCTGAGATTCAAGGAAAATGCGACACCTCAGCTAATTTTCAAAAGTTTTTTTACATTAGAACGGAAAGAATCCTCTAGTGTGAACAGAAAATCAAACATACATATTTTGTCACTATATCGAAAATAAGTAAGTTTTCAAGACATCCTCTAGTGTGAACAGAAAGCTGAGATTTAAGGAGAATGCGACACTTCAGCTAATTTTCAAAACTTTTTTTTACATTAAAACGGAAAGAATCCTCTAGTGTGAAAAGAAATTCAAACATACATATTTTGTTCGCTGTATCGAAAATAAGTAAGTTTTCAAGACATCCTCTAGTGCGAATAGAAAGCTGAGATTTAAGGAGAATGCGACACCTCAGCTAATTTTCAAAAGTTTTTTTTTTACATTAAAACGGAAAGAATCCTCTAGTGTGAACAGAAATTCAAACATACATATTTTGTTCACTATATCGAAAAGAAGTAAGTTTTCAAGACATCCTCTAGCGTGAACAGAAAGCTGAGATTTAAGGAGAATGCGACACCTCAGCTAATTTTCAAAAGTTTTTTTTTACATTAAAATGGAAAGAATCCTCTAGTGTGAACAGAAATTCAAACATACATATTTTGTTCACTATATCGAAAAGAAGTAAGTTTTCAAGACATCCTCTAGCGTGAACAGAAAGCTGAGATTTAAGGAGAATGCGACACCTCAGCTAATTTTCAAAAGTTTTTTTTTACATTAAAACGGAAAGAATCCTCTTGGGTGAACAGAAATTCAAACATACATATTTTGTTCACTATATCGAAAATAAGTAAGTTTTCAAGACATCCACTAGTGTGAACAGAAAGCTGAGATTCAAGGAGAATGCGACACCTCAGCTAATTTTCAAAAGTTTTTTTTACATTAAAACGGAAAGAATCCTCTAGTGTGAACAGAAAATCAAACATACATATTTTGTTCACTATATCGAAAATAAGTAAGTTTTCAAGACATCCTCTAGTGTGAACAGAAAGCTGAGATTTAAGGAGAAAGCGACACCTCAGCTAATTTTCAAAAGTTTTTTTTACATTAAAACAGAAAGAATCCTCTTGGGTGAACAGAAATTCAAACATACATATTTTGTTCACTATATCGAAAATAAGTAAGTTTTCAAGACATCCACTAGTGTGAACAGAAAGCTCTCACCCACAGCCTCACCCTATTGTATGTTCTACATACTCAGGCTTACCGTATAGGTGGAACACCTCCATGCATATCAACAAGGCACTAACATACAATAGCTCAACAGCATTCCAAAACATCAAAAGCATGTAACACAGCATGCATATACCATCTCCCCATGGGACATGGTGGAACCACAACATGGCTAAACCGAGGACACGAAAGCTTACCTGTACCCGTATGCCCCTCCGACTCGAACTCGGTATCCCAAGGGTCCACACCACAAATAGAATCCAATGCACTCACAGATCTGGTTCAATGACCATCATAGTATCAATATACACATTCTAAAATTCCAAGGAAAACGGGTATTATTTTCTTTTTAAGACATATCATTTTACTTATTTAATTTTAGATAATTATTATCTTATAAATAAATATAGCCACAATAATATATATATATTATATAAATATATATATATATATATAACCAACGTTATATATATAACCAACATACTAACATATATATATATATATATATATATATATATATATATATAAGAATACAAACACTGACTATAAAAATAAAGCATGCCTTTTTCTCTAAGGACTCCCTGGGAACAATACATATATATGTATAACGTTAAATATTTTATTAGTTGCAAGTTATATGTTGTAGATGTTTAAATCTTAATTATAAAAATCGAACAATTACTAAATACATACTAAAGTCATCATGAATAGCAGAGGCCTCAACTAAAAGCAAACTCAAATTCGCACAAGTCAAAAATGACACCGGCCAACAGCATAAAGTGACCGAATTGATTGACACACAGTGGCCAAAATCATATAAAAAAAGAGAGTTGAATTTTCATTTGAAAATCACGCAAACCAATAAAATCAACAGATACAAAGTGACAAAATAAATGACCATGTAAAGAAGGAGGCAACGCACAGTATCCTAATCACTTTTAATTTTAACATGGTTCCTCAATCAACAGTAACATACAACAAAGATTATATCCAAAATTGTGGATTTACAAAGGGATAATTAAGTTTACCTTGGTTCTTTTTAGAACAGAAAAATGAAAACTTGAGAGGTTTAGAAAGCACCCAAATCTTCAACAAAGGGTTCTTCTTCAACACAACTAAAGCTTGAATGGATGGGTGGTGTTTCAATGGAAGAGAGGAAGAAAAAAAAATGAAAACTTTAGAGAAGAAGGCTAGGACTCCAAGAACTCTAAGGGAAGCCACACTCAGCCGCTGCTTTTCTTTCAAAAACAAACACCTAGGGTTTTGTGCCCAACTATTGTATTTATAGGCCACTTAAGGGTTAAAACACACAGTATTAGCTTTAATTGCTACGCTTAGTATTTTAATCCCAAACTCTGGATTCATAACCTACTCAATTTTACAAGAATTGTCATCTTTTTATTATATTTTTCTGAGCACCTTTCCGGTACGCGTTTTTCATAGCCAGTATCAGTTTCTGGCATCAATTCTCATTATTTTGACTTGAAACTCGTTTTACAAGTCCTATATCTTATTCTAGTAATTATCATGCACTTATATTAATTTTCCGAGATACTTTTTCGGTACGCATTTATACCGACTAGCAGAACCGGTATCTGCACTTTTCTTCCGAAAAGCGACTTTCAACATTCTTAATCACTTACCATAATTATTAAAGCTTCTTAATAATTATTAGGGTCAATTATGGAATCATTTCCTATTTTCACATAATTAATTAATTAAATACCTTAATTAACGGTGCGGGTTCTTACATTCACCCCACCTTTTTAGGATTTTGACCTCAAAATCAGAAACATACCTGGTCGAAACTCGGGGTACTGCCGGAGAAGCTCGTCCTCACGCTCCCAAGTACACTCCTCAGGAGTCCTTCCGGTCCACTGCACCTTGACCATCGGAATGATCTTGCTCCTCAGCTGCTTCTCGCCACGATCGAGAATTCTGAGTGGTCCGACGGGAGTCTTTAGGTTCTCCCGAACCTCCACATCATCCGGTTGCACCACGTGCGACGGATCTGCTATGTACTTCCGAAGCTGAGACACGTGAAACACGTCGTGGATGTTAGCCAGGTTCGGAGGCAAGGCAAGCCGGTAGGCAACAGGTCCTACTCTACCAAGGATCTGGTATGGCCCAATATATCGCGGGCTCAGCTTCCTCACTCCGAGTGCCCGACCAACACCGGTGACCGGTGAAAGTCTCACAAACACGTGCTCACCCTCACTGAACTCCAGCGGACGATGCTTGGCATCATAGTAGCTCTTCTGGCGATTCTGCGCCTGCTTCAACTTTTCACGGATCATCTGGATCTGCAAGGTGGTATCTTGGACAAAGTCCAAGCCAAAAAGCTCCTTGTCCCCAACCTCAGACCAACAAGTAGGAGTCCGACACCTCCTACCATACAGTGCTTCGTAGGGCGCCATGCCCAGGCTAGCATGAAAGCTGTTGTTGTAAGAAAACTCAACCAACGGAAGGTACCTATCCCATGCCGAGCCCTGCTCCAACGTGCAAGCTCGCAACATGTCCTCCAAGGTCTGGATGGTCCTCTCAGTCTGTCCATCAGTCTGAGGGTGATAGGCGGTACTCAGTCTCAACTGCGTACCAAAAGCCTCCTGCAGCGCCTCCCAGAACCGAGATGTGAACTTCGGGTCCCTATCACTAATGATACTCTCGGGCACCCCGTGAAGCCTCACAATCTCGCGGACATAAAGCTTGGCCAACTGCTCAGTAGTGAAGCTCACCTTCACTGGAAGAAAATGGGCAGACTTTGTCAGTCTGTCCACAACGACCCAAATAGAGTCACAACCCGCCTGAGTCTTCGGCAATCCCACCACGAAATCCATGGAAATACCTTCCCACTTCCACTGTGGTACTTCAAGAGGTTGAAGTTCACCAGACGGTCTCTGATGCTCAATCTTCACCTTCTGGCAAACCAAACACTTGGACACAAAGATAGCAACATCTTTCTTCATACCTGGCCACCAGAAGTTCTTCTTCAAGTCTTGATACATCTTAGTAGCACCAGGGTGGATAGAAAACTGACCCTTATGGCCTTCTGCCATAACCTCTTCTGTCAACGGACCTCGAGGAACTACAATCCTCTGCTGAAACAAAAGCAATCCATCATCATTCCAAGACACACCGTCTTGGTTCTTCACATAATCCAGACACTCTCTCTGAACTTGTGCCTCTTTAATCTTTTCAAGCAGCTCGTTCACAACATCAGATGCTTCCAATCCGAGAAGTACGCTCTCACACGGAGCGGTCACTGCCAAGTTGCGGAACTTCTCAACCACATCAAAGTTACCAAGTAACAAATTGGATGAACTACTGGATTTCCGACTCAAAGCATCAGCTACCACATTGGCCTTGCCAGGATGATACCTTAGCTCGAAGTCGTAGTCCTTTATGAACTCCATCCATCTCCTCTGCCTCATGTTCAACTCCTTCTGGTCGAACAGGTACTTCAAACTCTTGTGGTCACTGAACACCACAAACCTCAAGCCAAAAAGATAATGCCTCCAAATCTTGAAAGCAAACACAATAGCAGCCAGCTCCAAGTCATGAGTAGGGTAGTTCTCCTCATGAGGTTTCAACTGCCTCGAAGCATAGGCAATCACTTTGCCCAACTGCATCAACACACAACCTAGCCCCTTCCCGGAGGCGTCGGTGTAAAGCTCAATCTCAAGCGCAGGATCAGGAAGGACCAACACAGGAGCAGTAGTCAGTCTCTCCTTCAACTCCTGAAAACAGACCTCACACTCGTGAGTCCACACAAATGGAGTCTCCTTCCGAGTAAGGCGAGTCAATGGCAAAACCATGGTGGAGAATCCCTTGATGAACCTCCGATAGTAACCTGCCAAACCCAGAAAGCTCCTCACTTCCGTAACTGTCTTGGGTCTCTCCCAATCCAGTACGGCCTCAATCTTGTTCGGATCCACTGCAACTCCCTCAGCAGAAATGACATGCCCAAGAAACTTCACAGACTTGAGCCAAAACTCACACTTTGAAGGCTTTGCATACAACTTCTTCTCCTTCAGCACTTGCAGAACAGTTCTCAAATGCTCCATATGCTCTTCCTCCGTCTTGGAGTAAATCAAAATATCGTCAATGAAGACGATCACAAACTGATCCAGGTACGGCTGGAAAATCCTGTTCATGTAATCCATGAACACAGCAGGTGCATTGGTGAGACCGAACGGAATCACCAAGTACTCAAAATGACCATATCTCGAGCGAAATGCGGTCTTCGGGACATCCTCCGGCTTCACCCGAATCTGATGGTATCCGGACCGGAGATCAATCTTGGAATACACACAAGCACCCCTGAGCTGATCCAACAGATCATCAATCCGAGGAAGAGGATACTTGTTCTTGATTGTCACCTTGTTCAGCTGCCTGTAGTCGGTGCACAATCGCATTGTCCCGTCCTTCTTCTTCACGAAGATAACCGGTGCTCCCCAAGGAGACACACTCGGTCTAATGAAGTCTTTCGCTGAAAGATCCTCAATATGCTTCTTCAGCTCTGCCAACTCCGGTGGCGACATCCGGTATGGAGCTAAAGAGATCGGCCCCACACCAGGCAACAGATCTATGGAGAACTCTATCTCCCTCTGTGGCGGAAACTCAGGAATATCCTCAGGAAACACCTCGAGGAATTCCCTCACCACAGGAATGCCGGTGATGTCCTCCTGTGTACCACTCACCAAACCTCCCAACATGACATAACCGAAAGCCCCTGCTCTCAAGGCTCTCCTAGCCTGCAGCAACGAAATGTACGGCGAGGAACTGGCTGTGGAATCACACGGAGACAACACTACACGCTTGGCACAACAGTCAATCATCACACAATTTCTGGACAGCCAATCCATGCCCAGAATAACCTCCAAGTTGGCCATCGGCAATCCTATCAGATCCACCGAGAACTCACGGCCATCCCACTGAAACGCCACATCGCGATGAACAGTGGTAGCGTCACATCTTTCTCCGGTGGCGGTAGTCACCCGCATCGGTGGAGAAAGCACATCACTGGGCAACTCAAGCCCCACAGCAATAAGGGTAGCAACAAAAGAATGCGTAGCCCCAGAGTCAAACAACACATCAACAACTGATGAACCAATCGTAACAGTACCTCTGACAAGGTTCGGAGCTCGGTCCGACTGCTGACGATCCAGGGTATAAACTCTCCCAGAAGATGGTGGCACTGCCGGTGTCGAAGTATGTGGAAGGGGAACCATCTGAAGTGGCACTGCCTGCACTGTAGTAGCCCTCGCCGTTGACAACGGACACTCTCTGGAATAGTGGCCCTCCTTGCCACACTGGAAACATATCAACTTGCCGGTAGAACACGGCCCAAAATGAGTCTTCCCGCATCCCGAACACCTGGGAGCAGGAGGTCTCGCTGCACTCCCCTGAGCAGAAGTCCTCTTGAACTGACTCGGCGCCTGCCGAGCTGCCAACGGTTTACCTTTGCCCTTGTTCCCAAACTTCCTGTCTCGCCAAGAAGTGGAACTACCAGCTGCAACCTTCGTCGCCTCAGCAACCTTGGCCCTCTTGGCCTTACTCGAGCTGTAGTAATCTTCAATATCACGACACTGCTGAACCAGTGTCCCAAAATCTCTAGAAGCAGAACCAGCTAGGTAACCAGCAATATCCTCACTAAGTCCCCTGCGGAACTTAGCAGCCAGAAATGTAGGAGTAGGCCTCGCCATCCTGAAGTGTGCAAACTTCACCAACTGGTTGAACTTGGCCAGGTACTCGTCCACAGACAACGAGCCCTGAACCAATCTGTCAAACTCTCCCTGCTGCCTCTCCTGAGCGTCATATGGAAAGTACTGACCCAAGAAGAAATCCTCGAACATAGGCCAAGTCATCACATGACCCTGCATCTCATAGACATGAGAAAGGTTTGTCCACCACTCATGGGCATCGCCCTCCAGCATGTAAGTAGCGAACATCAACTTCTGCGGATCTGTGCACTGCATGACCCGAAATATCTTGTCCAACGCCTGAAGCCAACGTGCAGCAGCAACAGGATCAAAGGATCCATCAAAGGCAGGTGGCTTATGCTTACGAAAAGCATTCAGCCGGCGATCGATCTCATCACGATCCTCAACAAAAACAGGGACGGTCTGCATGGCCCCCGTAAGATGACTGCCATCTCCCATCTGACTCTGAGAGTCATCCTGCAGACTGGGTGGAGGTGGTGGCGGTGGCGGCGGTGGAGGTGGTGGCGGGGAGCATGACCAACATCAGGGCCATTCCTCATCTCCTCCAACATGACTCTAAACATCGTCATGTTCGCCAGACGGTTGGCCTCCAACACGTCCTCAGTGGCCTTCCTGTTCGCCTCTCTGACGGCGTCCAACATGGCCTGGTTTGCCATTCTCATGGCCTCCTGGTCGGCTAGTCGGGCCGCCTGTATCTCAGCTAATGCAGCCAGGACAGGATCGGGCCGATCCTCCGAAGTCTCGCGGTTTCTCCCGGGTCTTACCATGACTCTGCACAAGTTACACAAATTATGAGTTGATCAGGCCCACGCAATGTGGTCACATATGCATTATCATAATAATACTCGACGGAGCAAACACACAAAACAGACACAACCAAACATCCTAATCATTGCAATACATACAGGCTTTTCCCTAGAACCGTTGCTCTGATACCATAAAATGTAACACCCCGTGTATACTCGGAATATTAACATTACATCGTATTAAGCGGTGCTTAATTAAAAATGCGGAATATTCTTTTTCTTTTCAATTATGACGTCATCATCAATTACCAACTTGATTACTTAATCAATTTCATAAAATATCGCCTGTATGTAAATCGCAATAAGACATTTTCTGAAATACCTCAATATATAGATAAAGTGTGTATCTAAATCACGGCATTACATCAAGTAATCCGGACAATATCCTGATACATTATTACAACTCCAAAAGACTCAAGACATAATCAAGACATAACAATACTATGTGTCATGGACAATCCCCATGCTCACCAAATAAACATAGTAAGCAACCAGTCTCAACGTAAAACTCCATAAACATAACTCAAGCTATAAGTATAAACAGCATGCAAATCTAGCATCCAATCATGGCAGCATAATATAACAGCAATCTAACTCAGCTTCGGCCTCCTGCCGCCTGAGGTCTCAACATTACCTGACCCTGAAATAAGCATTCCCCAAACGTGGGGTGAGATCTCTAAACAAGAAATCTCAGTAAGACAATGGGTCCTCAAGGATCTTCCACCCCAAGCTCACTTACATGTGCAATATAAGTTTTAAAAGCATTTATATCATTATCAGTTCCAAAACTATGTAGTGCAACAGATATCTATGGCATGTGTGTAATCACTATCTACTGGCCAGAGAAATGTAGGAATACGTCTATTCCCTACATGTAGTACAAGGAACACCGCTTGCACCTCACCCACAGCCTCGCCCTCTTGTATGTTCTACATACTCAGGCTTACCGTATAGGTGGAACACCTCCATGCATATCAACAAGGCACTAACATATAATAGCTCAACAGCATTTCCAAAACATCAAAAGCATGTAACACAGCATGCATATACCATATCCCCATGGGACATGGTGGAACCATAACATGGCTAAACCGAGGACACAAAAGCTTACCTGTACCCGTATGCCCCTCCAACTCGAACTCGGTATCACAAGGGTCCACACCACAAATAGAATCCAATGCACTCACAGATCTGGTTCAATGACCAGCATAGTATCAATATACATATTCTAAAATTCTAAGGAAATCGAGTATTATTTTCTTTTTCATTTCGAACCGAAGATCCTTTCTAAGATATACCATTTAACTTATTTAATTTTTTATGATTATTATTTTATAAATAAATATATTTATAAATATATATTTATTTATTATATATATATATATATATACCAAATTATAAAAGTAAGCATGTTTTTCTTTTTAACAACTCCTGTACGATATATATGTATATATGAATACTTTGACATAATATAAAAGTAAGCATGCCTTTTTTAACAACTTTTTCTCTCTCGGTTATATATACATATATAACACCAAACGAAGGCACACGAAACGAAGGTAGCTCCCTGGGTGAACGAAAGCTAACCACGTTATACATATATATATATATTCATTTTCTTTTTAATATTCTGCACACTTTGTTGGACATAAACATGTATATATATATTTATATATAGTACATATATTATATATAAATATATATAAAGTTAAAAAAATAAATATATATATATATATATATATATATATATCTCCAAGAATAGTAACAGAAACGTAAGTTAACAATCTACATATATATATATGTGTGTATAACTTTGACATCGGATACCAAAACCAATAAAACCACTGAATCAATAAAATTTCGCAAGTATCTGAATGGTCATGTAAAGTGACAAAACAACACTACAAAGTGACAGAACAATATGGCACTCTACAGAAAAAAAAAACGGACAGTGATTTCAAAATTGATATTGCAACAGTAACACATAACAAGAGGTATAACCAATTTATGGATTTACAAAGGGATAATTAAGTTTACCTTGGTTCTTTTTAGAACAGAAAAATGAAAACTTGAGAGGTTTAGAAAGCACCCAAATCTTCAACAATGGGTTATCCTTCAACAAAACTAAAGCTTTAATGGATGGGTGGTGTTTCAATGAATGAGAGGAAGAAAAAAAAATGGAATCTTTAGAGAAGAAGGCTAGGACTCCAAGAACTCTAAGGGAAGCCACACTCAGCCGCTGCTTTTCTTTCAAAAACAAACACCTAGGGTTTTGTGCCCAACTATTGTATTTATAGGCCACTTAAGGGTTAAAACACACAGTATTAGCTTTAATTGCTACGCTTAGTATTTTAATCCCAAACTCTGGATTCATAACCTACTCAATTTTACAAGAATTGTCATATTTTTATTATATTTTTCTGAGCACCTTTCCGGTACGCGTTTTTCATAGCCAGTATCAGTTTCTGGCATCAATTCTCATTATTTTGACTTGAAACTCGTTTTACAAGTCCTATATCTTATTCTAGTAATTATCATGCACTTATATTAATTTTCCGGGATACTTTTTCGGTACGCATTTATACCGACTAGCAGAACCAGTATCTGCACTTTTCTTCCGAAAAGCGACTTTCAGCATTCTTAATCACTTATTATGATTATTAAGCCTCATAATTAATTATTAGGGTCAATTATGGAATCATTTCCTATTTTTGCATAATTAATTAATTTAAATATCTTAATTAACGGTGCGGGTTCTTACAGAAAGCAGTTGGACATCCGTCAAAGTTGAACGCTAAAACGTCCAAAAAGGAATGTTTTAGCGCCCGTGTCAGTTTTTGAATGTTATTCAGTTGGAATTTGTAAACTATAAAAGGGCAAAGGGCTTTCGCACTTGAGGGAGATCCTCTTATCTGAGTTTTTACTCTCTGAAATTCTAAATTCTTTAGGTCCTAGTTTTTGTATTAGTTTAATGTACTTTATGTAATTGTGATTGAAGATTCAACATCATGACAATGGAGTTTGATCTTTCCTCTTCTTTTGTTATTTCTTTTCTTATGTCTGAGTAGAGTCCTTTGTACTTAGATTTCATTGGAACTCAAAGATGAATTTATGTATGGTTGATTGAATATTTTGATTATCTTTTATGTGATGATATGAAATTGTCTTTATCAATTCTTTCCATTAAGGGGTAGTGTAGAACAAGAGTGTTTACATTATTTCTGTAACGGGCAATTTCTTCATTAGTGTTCTAGTATTCAAGGGATTGGAACTAGTTCTCTGATGTAATCTTTAAAATCTTAGTGCTTAATGTATGTATTAAGAAGGGAATTACCAAGGGATTGGGGTTCTTGATTAATGTATCAACCAAGGCAGTAAGGGATTACATCTTGGTGATAATAAAAAGGTTGATTGACATCACATGGAAGATAATTCATAATGGGATTGATTCTTACCTAAGTTTATGGTTGAGGAACATTGATTTCTTACTACTTGTTGTAACATTATAATTCACATTTTAGTTATTTTATCAAGTCCAAATACAATTCAATTTCTGGTGACAATTATCGATGCATTCAACGAATTCTTGTTTGATTCAACTTAATTATAAATGGTTAGTTGGTGTTTGAACACAAATCCTCGTGGGAACGATCTTTACTTATCATTTTATTACTTGTACGACTAGTACACTTGCTAAAGTCGCAACACTTTTAATTCTTGAATTTCTCTTTGTATTAGTTAATGTGTGTGAGAATCAAGTTGTGGCAGTGTAAAATGGATTTCATTATATCAATCAAAGGGTTACACTAATAGACTTTCTTAATCTTGCCTCAAAATTGCATAATTGTAACCTATACGGTGGTCTTTTCTTTTAGGCTAAGAAAAAAGGAGGAAGAAAGCCAAGTAATAAGTTGGTTGGGGAAATTTCATTTCAATTTGAACTTCCAGAAGATTTAACTGAAAATGGCATTGACTTGGACAAGGTAAGGAGCTAGTTTTTGGACCTTAAACAATCCATTGTCTTTCTTTTCTTTATGTGTTAACATTTACGTTACTTAAAGTGAAACAATTCAACCTGTAATTTGTAATAAAAGAAATATGTTTTTGAACAATATATTATGGAAAATTTGCTTCAGATACTATCAACAGAATATGGAAATTATGCACGCGAATTTTCAGTGACTCAAAGACTACAGCATTGGAACATCCAACAAAGGGAACGGCATAACGGGATGCGAGATGTTGTATGATAGGACTACAAATTATTTTAATGCAAAATAAGATTATATTTCCATTAGATTTTGTATTAGAAATTATGATAAATATTTGCTATTTTGAAGAATAAATTATATAGCTAGTTTGTTTATATTAAATAAATTTGGTTGTGAATCATATGTTCAAGAAAATTTAAAGCCTACATTGACAACTAACATATATAACTATTTGTGCAGTATTTTCATCACTTAACTTCGCAACAGAAATTTCGTTCAAAGCAAGAAGTAATCCAGTTTGTTCATTGGGAAACTTATCCACCTAAACATGGAAATAAGAAAAGAAAGACAATATAAGCTGGCATAAATAACCAGGTATGTGTCATTGAAGTAATGCAGCATTATATACGTTATAAATTACCAGAATATTTTTGTAATGGTTCTTGTTTTCAGCATAGGGTTTAGATTCAGCATGGTCTACTTGAAACAAAATGAGAGAGAAGTTCTTCTCACCCCCACAAGATTGAAAGAGAGAATAAGATGATGGATGATCAAATGGTCAAGGAATCCCTAAAATTAGGAGAAATGTAAATGGAATAGATCTAAGTTGTAATGAATATGCTCAATGAGGCTAATGCAAAATATTAGTGCCATTGAAGCCTAAGGGATGTTTAGCAAAGTTTCTGTTTGTCCCTCATTTTTATTTTATCTTTGATAAACAACGGTAGTTTCTCTTTGGATAAATGTCTCTAAGCAATATCGAGTGCAATTTTGTACACAGCTTAGGAAGAACGATTTTTATTGTATTTCCTAGGGTGGCACAAGATATTTTTCTCAATTTGAAATAAATATTTTGGAGTCTTCGTTCCTATGTAATATAATTATATATTTAATTTTGTATTAGTAAATCCGGGACGATTCAGTTTGAAAGAAAAAAAAAACAAAAGAGCACTAAGAAAGTAAGAAAGAAACTTAGTTTGAACATCATATGTTATTTAGAGAGAATCTAAAAATTTTATTAAAAGAAATTTTAAATGAAACACCGCTTAATTGACTCATCTTCTGATCATAAGATGTATAGTTTTTGTATATGTGAAAAATTATTGCTTATTTAAATTACAAATTTCTATGTCCTCTGCTTATATTTTCTTATCCTAGAAGCATAAGGTGTGATCTATGAGCGTAATCAATACATTAATTGTATTGCTACAAACAAATCCTTGATTTAAACAAGCGAAAGAAATACGGTATGACACCTCAAATTAACTCAAACTGCCTAACATCATTCCTGAACAAAATGTGGTGTGTTTGGGTTGGTAGGGTAGTCAAGGAATATTCCCTTATTTATCCTAGATTTAAAGGAGTCAAAGAAAATGTAAATAGCATTAAATAACGTTGAATACTTTTAGCTTTAAAAAAAGTTGAATTGAAAAAATGAAATAATTTTTTTTTTTAAAAAGCTATGGATCAAAAATTATTTTAGAAAATAAAATAGTGACAGAAATGCCAAGTTCAATTAATTGTTTGAAGCGAGAATAACAAACAAAACCTCAACTTGAATTATTTTTCCAGAACAAAATGTAGTGTGTTTGGCATAGTAGGGGAATCATGGAATATTCCCTTTACATATCCCACATTTAAACGTGCCTTAGAAAATATAATTTGAATAGAATTTTTTAACATTAAAAAGATTTAACATTTAAAAATGCTGAATTTTTTAACAAAAAAAATGCTGAATTGAATAAATGAATTCAAAGAAATAAATAAAAATTCAAAAAGCCATGGATCAGAATGAATGTGCTAGAAAATGAAAAAGGGACAAAACTACCAAGTTAAATTAAACGTTTGGTGGGAGGTTATAGAAGAAAACCTTAAGTTTAATGCTTTTTTAATTATTTCATTTAATGAGTATTTATGAGAAGGGTAAATATAAAATATTATTAATTTTACCATATTCACCTAAGAATCTTAGATATTAGATAAAGTATAATCCAAATATTTTGTATAATGTACATCAACACGTTATTCGTTCAGACACAAAAATGTTGAATTCAAGACAATAAATTCGTTATAATTTTGACAAAAAAAAAACTTTTTGACCACAAAAAAAAAACATAAATGTGTGGTACCCTTAAATGCCATATTTAACGATATTCCATAATTTATTTATTTTGCCTAAAATGAAAATCAAACAAATTGAAAGATGGAAAAAAATGTTAAATTCAAGACAATATCTAAATTCTTTATAATTTTGGCAATAAAAAAGAACTTTTTGACCACAAAAAAAAACATAAATGTGTGGTCCCTATTAAATGCCATATTTAACGATATTCCATAATTTATTTATTTTGCCTAAAACAAAAATCAAAAAAATTGAAAGATTAATAAACTTCTTTTTTCGTATACACATATGCGCGCGTGTACAATCTCTTTCTTTGGATTCACAATATATTTATGTTATCATGTGTATATTTTCTGCAAAACACTAGTGTTCTATCCTTGTTCTTTTTTTTTTGTGCTTATTGTGTGCCACGTTAATTGCAATTGACGATTTTAGCCTTTTGCATTATATATCATTTTTTATTTTGTGCTTTATAAGAAATCTCTTATTCTCTTAGATTTACAATATTCTTTTTGTGCTTTCTCCTTAAAAACACGCTACTCGGGTTTTCTTTAAAATCCAAGGACATCTTCCTTTTTAGGTGAAGAAATCATTTGCTTTTACAATATTTCATTTACTTTGTAAGAAATCATTTTTGGTTTATTTATTGTTTGTTATCAGAGCTTTGTATGTGAAGAACTTGCTTGAGTCCTAGATTATCCTTCCTCGGTTAGTTCCTGAAACTAAAGAAGTCAGTGATTTTTCTTGGTGCTTTTTTTTTACTTAGTTTTGGCTTCCTTGCTTGTATTTGTGGGCATATAGTCTTCTATTAAAGTTCTTATAATCTTTCATGATTATATTTATTGTATTTGCAACGCTAGGATTTGTAATTTGGGGCTTTTTCAATTGCCTATGTGCTTGTGAAAATTATACAATTTGTATCTCGAGATCAAAGTTTAAAGCAAAATGGAAGGATTTTAACCTATTTTTAAATGGATCTAGATTTCTAACCACAAAGATAAAATATAAATCATGTAATTGTTATTTCTCTTTTCTATTTCATGGTATCGATGGTTAATTTTTATGTTTGTAAAATGCTAACAAGCTGCATCTCTTGCCCAGATTTTATACCTGCTAAGAAATATGGCGGATTCGATGGATCTGCTAAACCTAGTTTCTAAATCCTTGAAAGAACAGATGTTGGTAAGTGAGTCCAATTGTTTGAATATCATTATCCCTAGTAGTATATAGTTTAAAACTTTTCATAAGTGATTGTATTAACAATTTTTTTTGACTGTGTAATCAGGAATTTATTAATGAATTACAAGAATTAGCAAATGCAAAGGATACCCCTGAACGTGCATTAGCTATAGTCCCCATATCTTTGATAAGGATAGAGGATGCTGATGTTGCACCAAATAAAGTAATGCTTTTAATTCTTGAATTTCTCCTTGTATTAGTTTATGTGTGTGAGAATCAAGTTGTGGCATTGTAAAATGGATTTCATTATATCAATCAATGGGTTAGACTAATAGACTTTGCTAATCTTGCCTCAAAATTGCATAATTGTAACCTATAGGGTGGTCTTTTCTTTTAGGCTAAGAAAAAAGGAGGAAGAAAGCCAAGTAATAAGTTGGTTGGGGAAATTTCATTTCAATTTGAACTTCCAGAAGATTTAACTAAAAATGGCATTGACTTGGACAAGGTAAGGAGCTAGTTTTTGGACCTTAAACAATCCATTGTCTTTCTTTTCTTTATGTGTTAACATTTACTTTACTTGAAGTGAAACAATTCAACCTGTAATTTGTAATATAAGAAATATGTTTTTGAACAATATATTATGGAAAATTTGCTTCAGATACTATCAACAGAATTTGGAAATTATGCACGCAAATTTTCAGTGACTCAAAGACTACAACATTGGAACATCCAACAAAGGAAACGGCATAACGGGATGCGAGATGTTGTAAGATAGGACTACAAATTATTTTAATGCAAGATTATATTTCCATTAGATTTTGTATTAGAAATTATGATAAATATTTGCTATTTTGAAGAATAAATTATATAGCTAGTTTGTTTATATTAAATAAATTTGGTTGCGAATCATATGCTCAAGAAAATTTTAAGCCTACATTGACAACTAACATATATAACTATTTGTGCAGTATTTTCATCACTTAACTTCGCAACAGAAATTTCGTTCGAAGCAAGAAGTAATACAGTTTGTTCTTTGGGAAACTTATCCACCTAAACATGGAAATAAGAAAAGAAAGACACTATAAGCTGGCATAAATAACCAGGTATGTGTCATTGAAGTAATGCAGCATTATATAAATTCTAAATTACAAGAATATTTTTGTGATGGTTCTTGTCTTCAGCATAGGGTTCAGATTCAACATGGTCTACTTGAAACAAAATGAGAGAAAGTTCTTCTCACCCCCACAAGATTGAAAGAGAGAATAAGATGATGGATGATCAAATGGTCAAGGAATCCCTAAAATTAGGAGAAATGTAAATGGAATAGATCTAAGTTGTAATGAATATGCTCAATGAGGATAATGCAAAATATTAGTGCCATTGAAGCCTAAGGGATGTTTAGCAAAGTTTCTGTTTGTCCCTCATTTTTATTTTATCTTTGATAAACAACGGTAGTGGCTCTTTGGATAAATGTCTCTAAGCAATATCAAGTGCAATTTTGTACACAACTTAGGAAGAACGATTTTTATTGTATTTTCTAGGGTGGCACAAGATATTTTTCTCAATTTGAAATAAATATTTTGGAGTCTTCGTTCCTATGTAATATAATTATATATTTAACTTTGTTTTAGTAAATCCGGGACGATTCAGTTTGAAAGAAAAAAAAACAAAAGAGCACTAAGAAAGTAAGAAAGAAACTTAGTTTGAACATCATATGTTATTTAGAGAGAATCTAAAAAATTTATTAAAAGAAATTTTAAATGAAACACCGCTTAATTGACTCATCTTCTGATCATAAGATGTATAGTTTTTGTATATGTTAAAAATTATTGCCTATTTAAATTACAAATTTCTATGTCCTCTGCTTATATTTTCTTATCCTAGAAGCATAAGGTGTGATCTATGAGCGTAATCAATACATTAATGGTATTGCTACAAACAAATCCTTGATTTAAACAAGCGAAAGAAATACGGTATGACACCTCAAATTAACTCAAACTGCCTAACATCATTCCCGAACAAAATGTGGTGTGTTTGGGTTGGTAGGGGAGTCAAGGAATATTCCCTTATTTATCCTAGATTTAAAGGAGTCAAAGAAAATGTAATTTAAATAGCATTTAATAACGTTGAATACTTTTAGCTTTCAAAAAAGATGAATTTAAAAAAAAGCTATGGATCAAAAATTATTTTAGAAAATAAAATAGTGACACAAATGCCAAGTTCAATTAATTGTTTGAAGTGAGAATAACAAACAAAACCTCAACTTGAATTATTTTTCCAGAACAAATGTAGTGTGTTTGGCATAGTAGGGGAATCATGGAATATTCCCTTTACATATCCTACATTTAAACTTGCCTTAGAAAATATAATTTGAATAGAATTTTTTAACATTAAATAGATTTAACATTTCAAAAATAGTGAATTTTAAAAAAAAAATGCTGAATTGAATAAATGAATTCAAAGAATTAAATAAAAATTCAAAAAGCCATGGATCACATTAAATGTGCTAGAAAA
>NW_026897219.1:0-29776 GCF_033153095.1 Gastrolobium bilobum | reverse complement strand
TTTTGTCCTGTTCTTGGTCGCTGCATATTGCTGCTTGAAGTAGTGTCCTTGGTTCCATTCGGTTTTACCTTGTGCTCCGCCAAGAGGTAGGCACGAAAATCCCTCCACCATTCTCTTGTTTTAAATAGTGAAGCATGACTTAGAAAATAGCCTTTCGTTTGTAAATTTTATGCCTTTAGGTTCTGTTTTGAGTCTTAAATTAAAAGCTTTTGGGATAAAACGAAAATGATCTTAAATATTAAAGAGGTAGGAATGTTTGCATGTTATATATGTATCTAGGATTTTCCTTGAAACAAAGTTATGACAACAACATCTTATGCACCATTGTAGCGCACCGACTAGAGTAGTAAGTTTTAGGAAAATTTATTCCCTTGAAAACGTTATCGTATGTTGACCTTCAACTCACTGTTTTGTCATAAATGATTCACTGTTTTATTGAAGGAAAACGTTCGCTGTTTTGATAAAAAATGCTCACTGTGTTAAGAGAAAAATGTTGTTGTTTGCTTACTGTTTTAATCACTGTTTCGCTAAAAAAAAAAAAAAAAAGGGATGTTTGCTTACTGTTTCGCTCACTATTTCGCTGAAAAAACGATGTTGTTTTACTCACTGTTTTCACTGTTTTACATGGAATTGATCCCTGTTTTTTCACGGGTTAGCATTAAAGAAGGTCAAATGAGAGTCAAGAATAATTTTAGAAAAAGGAACCGATTTAGTGAAGTGATGTAAGGATATGTAGGCTTGAGGAATTGTTGTCAAATTATTAAAATTTAAGTGAAACGTATGCTGATTTATTATAATGTAAAATAGGTGCGAAAAATCTTTGAGACGTTCGACTGTTTCGTTGTGAATCGGTAAAGTAAGTTTCGACGTACGAGGTATGTGTAGGCGGTATTACCTATTGTGACTATTAGCTAGTGTATGAAATTGTGATGTGTTGCTCACATATGTCCTATGTTATTTTATGATGAGGATATGGCAATGGTAAGAATATGAAATGATGATAATGCTATGTGCATGCATTTTTACATCATGGTGCATTTTTCTGTTGGTGTGTGACTGCATTTCATGGCATGTAAACGCTAGATTCATATAGGCCTTGAAATGTAGAATAGTTATCTACAGGATCATGTGTATGAGCACGCATCATATAGGCACAGCCGGGACACTTGGCATCCGTCCGAATAGGCCACAGTGGGATTCAATAAATGAGGGTGCTGTTGCATGGAATTCCCACTGTGTATGCACGCGCACGACGGTGCTATAAGCGTGATGATGGCGTTATATACGCAATATGATATATGATGAAAAGGATAAATGATGAAAAGGATTTTATGTTTGAAGCGACTGATTATGATTTTGTGCCTAGTTTAATATTGTTGCAGTATGGTTTTGTTGCCACGCTACTGGGATTATTCTCACCCCTTTGGGGCTGCAATTTTTAAATTGCAGGAGGGCGTAAGAGCAATTGAGGACTTGGATGTTTGAGTTTTGCTGTAATTTGCTGCTGAATGGAATTATTCTCTGCTGACTGTTTTAAGTTTCGGATGACTGTATTATGTGGTACTTGATTATTTTTGGATGACTGTAAAACTATGATTTATTTCTGCTTTAAGTCTTCTACGAACAGCGGCTATTTTAAGAAAATCTGAAAACGTTTGGTCAAAGGGAATTTTTCTAAATGCTGTATTATCAACAGTTTTCGGTCAACTTATAAGTTACGTTTCAAGGGGCAAATGACCCCTGATTTACTATTATTTTATATGCACGCGAAGCCCCGAGCGTCTACTTTCAGATTTCGGAAACCGTACAAAAATATTTTGAAAGCTCGATTTTATATCAATATTTAAAAGGAGTACGGTTTTTCTTAAATTCTCACCATTTTTATCAGCAACACATTTTAAGTTCTCTTCGTCAAAATCTCCCTTGGATTCAGCTTTTCGCTTCAATTTCTCAAGGATTTTCAAAGAAAAAGTTATATCCGTTTCCGCAACTCTAATAGCGATTAGCAAACGACTCTCTTGGATGCATACAAGAGAGGGTGTTACATTTTTGTTGGTACTTTTTTTATAATGGACTAAGATAATATAACATGTTATCTACCTTCTCTCACTTTAATTTTTTTTAGTTATTGTAGACTTTGTAAATTATCGCTGCAAATTGGAAGCTAAGGTTTCTATCTGGAAATTGATTTTTTGTGGAATTCTGTTATCTTATTTTTATTCTTTAACATGCTAAGAGGCTAAGACAGGCTTCACACAGGCTTTTCTTTTTTTGTAAATAAACCAGGCCACAGGCCAATATTATATTCGTAACAGGTAACAGGCTAAGGTCAGTCGGACACATTTAAATACAGGCTTGGCCCGTTAAGATCAAAGCTCGGCTCGGCCTGTTAAGATCAAAGCTCGGCTCGGCTCGGCCCGTTAACACCCCTAGCAGCATGTTGGGGGAAAGGCGTTAGCCCGGAAGGCTCTTCGAGCTAGATATTTTTGGCCGTCCATGGTCTACGATGCGAAGGACCACGTACAGAAGTGCGATCAATGTCAGAAGCACGACAGGAACTTGTTGGCTCCCCCTGAGGAGTTGAGTATAATCACGGCTCCTTGGCCGTTTTACAAATGGGGAATGGACCTCTTGGGTTCATTCGCTGCAGCTGAAGGCTAGCTTAAATGGTTAGTGGTGGCAGTTGATTATTTCACTAAGTGGATTGAAGCGGAACCAGTCGCGACCATCACTTCGGCCCGGATTCAACGATTTCTGGAGAGGAACATAATATGCCGGTTTGGGAATCTGGCCGAAGTGGTAACCGATAACGGGACTCAATTTGCAAGTAAAGGGTTTCAGAACCTGATGGAGAATTTCCACATCCGGCATCGCTTTGCCTCGATTGAACACTCTCAAACAAATAGCCAAGCAGAGGCTGCAAACAAAGTCATCGTGGAAGGTCTTTGAAGGCGTATAAAGCAATCCGCCAAAGGAAGGTGGGTTGAGGAGCTATATTATGTCTTGTGGGGGTACAGAACCACAGTTCGGACTTCTGTTGGGGAATCCCCATTCAGGCTAACCTACGGGTGCGAGGCTATGATCCCGGTAGAGTTGGGAGAACCATCTTGGAGAAGGGTTCAAACCTTGTCACAAGCAGAAGAGGTGAACAGTAGCAAAATAGCCGTAGAACTGGATCTGATAGATGAAGGTCGGGTCATGGCGCACTGCAGAAATGTTAGCGCCAAGCAGCTCGTGGCTAGTAGGTTCAATAAGAAGGTGAAGCCCAGGATGTTTGAGACGGAGGACTTGGTGCTCCGAAGAGCAGATGTCGGAGGACGAAACACAGCTGATGGGAAGTTGGCTCCAAGATGGGAAGGCCCGTTCAGAATAAAAGAAAAGATTTCAAAAGGAGCCTACGTTTTGGAAACCCTGCAGGGGAAACGCCTGGCAAGAACATGGAACGCGGATAAGCTGAGAAAGTATTACAGTTGACGGAAACCTCAATGCCTTTCTTTCATCTTTCCTTTTATTGTATTACGTAATTTGAATTATGAATAAATTTGAACAACTTTTGTTTACTCTTACAATTGAGAATACATTATGAAGCAGCAGAGCTAAAGTGTTTCTGCCATGGAAGATAAAACCGAGGTATTTGAACCTAACCCGCCAAATCGACGGGGTTAAGAGTTCTAGCCTTGCAAGGGAATCCGGGGTATTTGAACCCATCCAGCCCAACGGGCGGGATTGAGCGTTCTAGCCCCGTAAGGCAATCCGGAGGTATTTGAACCCGTCCAGCCAAACAGGCAGGATTGAGCGTTCTAGCCCCGTAAGGCAATCCGGAGGAATTGAACCCGTCCTGCCCAAAGGGTGGGATTGAGTGTTCTAGCCACGGAAATAGACACGAGGTATTTGAACCCGTCCAGCCCAAAGGCAGGATAGAGTGTTCTAGCCCCGTAAGAAAATCTGTCGGATTTGAACCCGTCTCACCCAAAAGGTGGAATTGAGTGTTCTAGCCACGGAAATAGATTCGAGGTATTTGAACCCGTCCAGCCCAAAGGCAGGATAGAGTGTTCTAGCCCCGTGAGAAAACCTGTCAGGTTTGAAACCGTCTCACCCAAAGGGTGGAATTGAACGTTCAAGCCGCGGTAACAAACTCGAGGTACTTGAACCTGCCTTGCCTCAAGCGATGGTCAGTGTTCTAGCTTACACTCGAGGATCAAAAGTGAACGAAGGAAACGATATATACGGAGTAAAGATATGCCAAAGCAGTATATCCGAATTTAACAAATATCATTAAGAGCAAAAAACAGCAACCAACATGCGGCCTAGAATTCGTAAATGTCAATTTAAAAATCAAGATTACAAAATACCCCGGCATTCCGGGTCTTAAAGGTTGATCCGAGATGTGGGGAAAAATTTCTCTCATTTCTTGCTCGAATTGTTGTGCGGCGGCTTCCATCACCGGATTCCCAGGGGGAGATGCATCGTTGTTGGTTTCGGTCTCCGTAGCTGACGGGAAGAACGTGTCGCCCAAGACATATCCAAAGCAATCCAGCTGGTCCGTGTTCAGGGTCGCGTCTGGATTGAAGTGCTTGATTTGATTGACGACATTGTTGAACGCAGTTTCAGCAGCGTTCTCCAGCACGGATTGACTATTGTCATAATCAGCTTGCAAATTCTTGACATCAGTCTCCAGCTTCTGGACCTGCTGATTCAAAGCAACATTGTTCCTCTCCAACTCGGATAGTGCCGACAGTTTTCCTTTGATAAAGTTTATAATGGCCTCCTTATCTGCCTCAAGGCCGAAGGAGTCCGAAATAAACTTTATGTCAGCCTGATATTGCTCCAAAGACGCGGCCGAAGCAGCAGCAGATATGGTCAAATTCTTATTATCTTCAACCAGCTTGTCGTGCTCAGCTCGGAGGGTATCCCTGCCAGTCTGGAGGGCATCCTTCTCAGCATGAAGCTCAGAATGCTTCTCCAGTAGAACCGAATACGGTTTCACCAAAGAGGCCGCTTTGTAAGTATACAGTTCGGCCATCTCCAGCTCTTTCACTTGGGCCTCTAACAAAATGTCGGTCCCGTAAAATTCTGGCGGCGGACGAGTCACTCCGCGCAATTCTGTTGCCACTCCGGTTGCCCACAGAGCGCCTCTCCTGAGACCAGCAGGAAGGGGTAAGGGAGCCGGACTACCATGCTCCGTAGATGTCACAGCCCCGGCAACCCCAGTTGACCTTGCAGGGGCGGATGTTTGGCAATTCCCAACGTCCAGCCAGCTGTCATCACTGGTTAAATCCATCACGGAGACGGCGGTTGTCGCTGGGGGAACGATGCTCGTCCCAGCAGGAGGACTCGTGGTCCGTGGTCGCTTGAGGGCATGGGATTGAGTCCGAGCAGAAGACTTCTCTCGCCGGGCTAGAACGTAGTCCGGAACCTTGTCCGCAGAAGGATTCATTTGGGAACCTGCACACAGGAAAACGCAAGCCGGGGTTAGTAAATAACATACTTACAATGCAAAATATGAACATGTACGCATAAATCCATACTAGTTTGGGGAAGGTCGGCTGTAGACTTTGCCACAAAGGAAGCAGCGCTCAGATGCCCTTGAGCCCCGATGTGAGCCAGCAAAACCTTCGCGTGTGCCTTTTCCTCCGCTGACAACCCCAGCCGGTAATCTCCCGGCTTCCGCAAGTGGTGATCATATGACCAGTACAAGGGGAATTTCCCTTCCCCATTCTCGTGGAAAAACCACGGCTTGGCACCAACTTCGGCAACGACTTTAAAAAATGCACCTTTAAAGTCTTTAAAGGAGTCACTGTATACTGAAAACAATCTTCTAGACTCCGGCTTCTTTCCTCCACGACCCCGGATGCTGGTCCACCCCTTGAGCTCAGCAGGTTCGGACCCGGTTCGGGGGGTGTATATATTAAAAAAATAAAAGAAAAGGGGTACGGTGCTTGATACAGACAACGAAGTGCACAATTGTTCGAAGGCAACAATATAAGCCCAACCATTGGGATGAATTTGTGTGGGGGCAAGGTAAAGGTGATTCAATAATTGAATTTTGAAAGCGGAAAAAGGAAAGCGAATACCAATTTTGGTGATTAAGTCACGGTAGCAGAAGAAAAACGGAGGTTCTTCGGGATTTCGGCCCAAGCAGACGGGTTCGTCTTCGGCAGGGCAGAAAGTATCAAATCCCACTGGGTTGCCTATGGGAAGCCCGGATATCTCCTCAGTCGTCATGTATGACCGGAAGCTAAGCACCTCCTCGGTCACCCAGGGAAACTGCTTACGAAGAGTTGTATCCACGGCAAAAGAGCCTTGCTCGGCGGGGTTGGTGTCGGCTTCTCGACCATGACTTGACGAGGTCATTTCAGGGGCAAATTCTGCAGAAGGGGACTCCATCAAAACCTAGAACAGCAAAAGTTGGGGATTAAAAACAGAAACAGTACGTGACAAAAAGTGTACGTACATGAGCTAAACAAACTAGCATAAGAAGAGTCGGACGAATCGTCAGAAGAAGACAAGGAAGCAGAGGCAGGATCTGGTAAGCCAGGATAATGTGTGCAACTTCCTAGCACCGCATCGGCCATAAAGTCGTTCCCTCTCTCAATAAATTGGCTGCTAAGATAGACACATTTAAAACACGGATTTATGTTCTTAGCGCCTGGGATAATGGTTTCGGACTGAACAGGAACTTGAACCCGAGTGAGGCTTGAAGCCGGGTTAGAAGCCGAATTGGCGGAACCTAAGCCTCTACCTAGATTTGGGTTGGAATGTCGGGATGGAACAACCGGGATACGACCAGATCGTTGACGGCGTCCTCGTGTGGGGGGACGAGATGAAGAACTTCCTCCGCTTCTACTGCCGCGATAGCTCCTAAGTAGGGCGGCTTGCGTTTCGTCCTGGGTCCGAGGTATGCCATACAACCAAAACCTCGCGCCGGGGGGAGGCTCTGGACGTATCTCTCCTCCTCCCGTATGGCTTGTTCTTCATCCTCCAGTAGAATCTCATCACTACGGCCAAAAACACGAGGACAGGTGGATGCCCCTCTACCGTGCAAATTCCCCCCGGTCATGCTATTAAGGGGAGAGCAAGGCAACCCACAGTCAAGTACCCAAGGAAGAACATTGCATTAACAAGCAAGGTACCCTAAAAGGTGTGTGCCTAAGTATGCATAGCTAAAGCAAGAATACCCAGAGACAGAAAACGCGTCCCTGTCGAACATACGTTCGAGCAAAAGGAAAATCAAAGCAAGAGAGGAAGAAAAACAAAGTAGGTTGGAGCGCATACCTGGTGCAAGTAAAGGATGCGAGAGGTGGCAAACGACAAGAAACTGATGAACTAAAGGAAGTCCTTTGGAATGAAATACAGGAAATGTTGAAGGAAGCCTCTAAGCGTAATGAAGCAAATAAGGTAATAAGAAAGGGAGAAGCACAAATCAAATAGATGAAACCCGCGAAACCAAAGGTCAAGGGTAAAAGGGTAACTTCGTAAGGAAAGACAGTTGAAAGGACGCTGAGGCAGTTGCAATAAATACCAGCGGTTCGAGCAGGCGTAGTGGCACACGTCGTGCAGATATGAGAGGGCCACGTGGAGGGTTGTAATGATTGCCTGCAAAAGGAGGATTCACTGTGGAAGAAAGGAAATCGGCAAAGCACCTTTTTTACCCCGACATCCTGGAGGCGCTGTCTACTCAGCATGGCACCCCGGCATCCTAGAGGCTCTGTCTACTCGGCATGTCACCCCGGCATCCTGAAGGCTCAGCATACCGGGCTGAGGGGCAACTGTTATGGACCAGAATGAGGCCCATGGTCAGTAAGGCCCATGATCAACACAGGCCCACAGGTAAGCATTATAAATAGGAGCTAAACGCCACAGGTATGACCTAATCTCTTTTTACCTAGTTACACAGCCTAGATAGAACACACACACACCTTTCCCAGGGCTAAGGCCATCAGATAGTGTGTGATCTGCTATCTTCAAGATACCTAATTCATAAATATCCAGAAAAAACACCTGAATCATAAATTAATCATCCAATCCTAATTGGACACATCTGCCTAGTGCAGAACAGAACTCAATGTCCATTTGCAAATTCAATTTGATTTGAATTTGTTAGCTGGATTCCACGCTTGGCGTAGCAATTGACATTTAAAGTTTTCCACTCATGATTGTAGTTGTCTAGGCTAGAGGAGAAAAGCACACTATTTCTGAAAAGCCTTCACATTATACAAGTTATATAATATAATATTATATATATATATATATATATATATATATATTCACGTGACTCCCATTTGATGGAAAGAGAATTCAAGTGCAGAGGAGCATTTAATGAATTGCCTTTGAAATATGGGCTTCTGAATGTAGACCCACAAAATATTGATTTGGACCGGGCAAATTTGTCTTACACCGATTTCAAGAGTAAAAGCATTACCGGATGTTATCAAAAAAAAAAAAAAAAAAACATTACCGGATATATATTTATATATATGTTTTGATTAGAATCCTCGCCAACACCAACGCATCAGCATATTAAGCAACGTATGCTAAGCAAAGTCTTTAAGGGTGTATTTGGTACAAGAGAAATTTTTTGGTGACCGGGAATCATGATTAATGGGAATTCAGTAGAAATTGAGTTTACTTGGAATCTTACGAAAGATGTGTTTGGTTCGCCAAAATATTATCGGAAATATTGGGTAAAAATTACTGATTCCATATTTGGTTTAGAACGAAATATGACTTGGAATATGAGGTTATTTTACAAAAATAACCCCAAACTATTTTTACTTTTGTAATTGATAGATTGGGTTTAGATTTTTATGTGTATTGGGTATTTTTATCTCAAAATTTATTGTTGTGCTTTCCCTTTACTTGGTATTCTGATTGGTATTCCGAATTATCATATTATTTTTGGTAATCTGAATAGTGACTTTTCTTTATAAATCAAATTACCGGTAATCCTTAGATATCCGGGAATCGTAATTTATTCCTTCTACCAAACGTGGTAATTACATTTACCAAAGAAGAAGGATTACCGGTAATCCTCTCCAAAAACTTGAACCAAACACCCCCTAATAAGAATCCTCGCGGGCCTCGTAGCTTGGACCCACAAAATAATAAATTCCATACCTACTCTCCGCTGCCATATCTGCTTCCGCTCAGATCGTCATCTGCGAACCTAAAGTGGGGCGGTTGGACATTGAGTCGGCACGGGTCACGATTTGAGAGTTCTGATACCCTCTTCAAAGCAAAAGGTCGAAGGTGATGCGCTCTTCTCAACTCTTCATGATGAGTTAGCTTATAATGGTCAGCACAGTGATTCGGTGAGATCGTCGTTTACCGGTAAAACCGTGGAAACTGAAAATCGGTGGATCTGAATGTCGTGTGTCTAGCAGGGCTTAAGACGACTGGTGGTGGCTCGGATGTTTGCTGAACGTTTGATGTTTGCATGTCCCTAGATGATTGAACTTGTGGGTTGAGCTTTGAAGGTTGTGAGCCGACGAGGAGGTCGATCGGCAGAGGGGGGAAGCCGCCGGTGAAGCGAGAAACGCTTCCTTGATGCTCGGCGATTCTACCCATCGGTAAACATATAGTGTGGCGGTTGTCGGAGAGGGGTTCTTGGAGCTCTATTTTGTTGAGTTTTTGAGTCTGGTCAGTCTAAGGAGTTTGATATGTTGGGCAGTGGTGTCTTTGGGCGATTGGTGGCGGTGGTTCCGTTGCAAATCTGCGTGGGATGTGGGCATTGATTGGTAATGGCGGTGAACTGGCGGCCGGCTAAGTGGGCGCATTCATGAGTATCCGTCAGATTGGGACCGAGTTATTCTCCTCGTAGTGGTTCTCCTCCTTGGTGAGAACGCCAAAGAGGGCGGGTGGAGGCCAAAAGGGGTGTATGAACGCCAAGTACCTTTCAATGCTTATGAAAGAAAGTGTGGACTATGGGGGCAATTACCATAGCATTATACTGTTTCCAGTATTCTTCAATGAATAAGTATGTTAAGAAAGTCCATTTATAAGGCACTCTGTACCTTTACACGGTTGTCATTTCTTTACCGCGGCGCTGTGGTTGGGCGGGCTCGGCATGGGCGGTTGGTTAAAGGCCAGCAAGCGCATGGGTTTTTGGTATCTTCACTGGGCGATAGGGTTGGCAAAACGGGCCAACCTGGCTCGACCCGGCCCAACCCGCATTTAGCCCGAAAAAATGGGTCGGGTCGGGTTGGCTCGAAAAAAAATGAGCCAGAAAATCCAACCAGGCTCGACCCGAGCCGGGTTAGGGTTGACTCGCGGGTTGGCTCGATAATTAGCTCGCGGGTTGGCTCGTAAAAAAGCTCACGGGTTGGCTAAAAAAAAGCTCGTGAGTTAGCTCAAAATGATGCTAGTGGGTTGGCTTGCGGGTTGGTTAGCTCAAAATATTGGCTCGTGGGTTGGTTCAAAAAATTTAATTTTTGTGGTTTGTTCTCCTGTATAAAATTATTGTATTTTGCAGTCCAACTACAAGTAGAATAGTTTACAAAATTCAAAAACATTAAATGAAACATAAATCACTCCACGAATCACAGGAGTCAGTTATCATGATTTTCTGAATTACTTTAACTCACGATAACCATAAAACGTATATAAAGCCAAAAAATAAAAAATAAAAGAAATCCATTATATATTTCAACGATAAGCATCTAGACTCAAAAGCCAATCATGAAAAAAAGGACCTGCAAAAGCGACCAATATAGTAAAGTCCATCAGTGGAGAATCCATCAGTAAAGTCCATTGTATTTTATTAAAATAAAAAAGAGTAACCCGCGAGCTGGCTCGTTCAACCCGCGAGCTGGCTCGTTTGAGCCCGGGTTGGCTCGGGTCGGGCTAAATTGAGCTGGCAGCTCATTTTTGCCAACCCAACCCGGCTCGTTTTGTGCGGGTTACGAGCCAACCCGACGGGTTGGCTTATATTTGCCACCCCTACTGGGCGGTAGGCGGTGATTTCTTCGGGCGATCAGCGCTGGGACTTCTTTGGTAGTGGGACTACCTTTGGGTGGTTGCTATGCTCCCTAGTGCTCGTTGGGCGGTTGTAATCTCTTTTGATACCTCTTTTGGGCGATTGGTGGGCAATTAGACTGAGACTCCTTGGGAGTTATCGATGCAGATTTCTTCCTCATGAGAGGAAATGATGAAGATGAGGAGCTTCATCCTTTGTTTCTGTTCTTGTTCGAAAGGTTGCAAGAGCCTTTGTTGTTACTGGTCTTTCTCTTACTGGAGACGATGGACATTTGGTTTCTGGCAAGAGAAGCCAATTTCAAGTTGAGCTCGAGTGTTTTGGTATTTTGAACTTTCTGGTTTTTCGTTCCGTAGATCTGGGTTTTTCTTCTTCTTTTGGAGAAGAGTCTAAGTCTGAACCTTTGTGAGTTGTTAAACTGGAAAAAAGGGAGTTCATGGCTTTCTTTGAACTTCCGGTAAAGAAATGAGAATCAGAATTTATGGTTCCCACACTGATAGTGTACATAAGATGTGTCCCATGGAGGGTGAAATATGTTGATATAGGGGTGTCCATAGTAGCAATGGTAGAGACCAAGGCACTAGTGGAGCTTCCCATGTATGTGCTCAAGGGGGGAGTATGTGTATGACAGCATATGAGAGGAGTCGGGAAGAAGAAGATCCTCCCCCCTCCATGTGTGAGGGGGGTATTTAGAGAGGAGAGTCCTCTTTTGGGGAAGACCGTTGGTCCTCTCTTTGTTGTCCTAAGCCACCTAAGACAAGACATGTTACTCCTGTCAGTGTACAGGAGAGGCTGTGCAGGAAGGGGAATATCCCAGTGGTGAGCCTCCATAGCTTGCCATGGGTGTCCTCTAGAAGGTTTTAGATGTGGTCTTTAAGAGGTTGAGCCCGTCTGGTGGGCCTGAGGTGTGGATCCGGAACATATATACATATATATATATATATATATATATATATATATATATATATATATATATATGGGTTCGCTTTTCTATAGTCAATGTAGATAACTTATCTACAGTGAGCCCAAAACGACGTCGTTTTGAAGCAGAAATCAAGGTATTTTTGTAATTATAATTTATTTCAGGGTTATAATAGTCTTTTTTATTATAATTTTTTAATTTTTCAACTTAAAACGACGTCGTTTTGAAAGCGAATGTAGATAACTTATCTATATTCACTTTAGAAATATATATATATATATATATATATATATATATATATATATATATATATATATATATATATATATATATATATCAGTAAAGAGAATAATCTCATTGGCGAAAACAATTTCTGACTGGCCTTATAGGCCTCCACTACTATTCAATTTTTTTTTCCGGGGAACATGCTACTCAATTTAATCAAATTATTAAATTGCTTTAAACAATCAACAAATATAAAAATATTGAGAAATAGGATAATAGGAAAATACTCTTACGACGTGATATTTGAATAAATAATTTAAAAAAATATGACACATTTATAGTTGCTTCAAATAAGCCCATTGATACGAAAAAATTGGAAAATGAGTATGTCATTTTTGAGTCGCCTCACATGTTTTCACTACTCTTCTCTCAACTCAACCAAATAATCAAGCCGCTCTACATGATGAACCAGAAAGAGATAAGGTGATAGGTGATCACTCATGCACGAATTCTTAGAAGGGAAATATGAGTATCCTATTGTGGAGAAAAAAAAGATAAATATTTTTGCAGTTATTGCAGATAAGTTATCTGCATTTACTCCCAAAATGACGTCGTTTTGGGATTGAAAGATTAAAAAATTATAATTATAAAGACTATAATAACCCTGAAATAAATTAAAATTACAAAAACACCATGATTTCTGTCGTAAAATGACATCGTATTGGGCTTACTGCAGATAACTGATAACTTATCCGCAGTAACTCCAGAAAAAGCGAACAAAAAAAAAATGTCTAGCTAACCCATGATAAGTCGTGCTACTAAATTTTTTTCTCGTGGTGGGTCCCATGATTTGATGGGTTAGCTATAGGAAAAAAATTTCCCAACAAGGAGACTTATATTTCCGTTCTTATAAAAGAGTAAAACTTTCATTTTTAGACACATTATATAGTTATTCCGAATAAGCCCATTGATACAAAATAAAAATTGGAAAATGAGTGAGTCATTTTTTAGTTGCCTCACATCTTTTCATTACCATTCTCTTAACCAAATAATCAAGCTGATCTACATGATGAACCGAAAAAAGTTAAGGTGATAGGCAATCACTCATGAATTGTTATAAAGGGGTAAAACTTTCATATTTTTGCCCATTCCAAAAAACTTGCAAGTAACTTACGGAATTACATTTAATGTTCAACTTAAGAATGCATATTACAATCTGCCTCCTCTAAAGCATCCAAAAGGAAATTTCAATTAATCCACCATATCAACTCCATCATTTCTCTTTTTTTTTTTTTGGTAACATGTATCACTTCCTGATGAATAACACATTATTAGAGCCATGCCTTTAAGTGATAAAGCAATATTGAGAAAATCCAAGTGTCTCTTCAAGTTATTCGCTACAATCTTATGCGAAATTTCAAGTATATTAATTAATAATTACCAAAATTTTGAAGAGTTAAATTTATAAAAATCAAGAATAAAAATAATAATAATAATGAAAACTTTGGTGAAGTAGTAGAGAGTGCCAAGGCACCTATAACCTTACCCAAGAATAGTGTTTCAACTATTGGTTAAGGCATTGAGATCCTGGCACCATCGCACGCAAGCACAAGAGTGTTGAAGGCCCTAAGGACTTAACACTTCAAAGCTGATATCAAATATTCATATCTCTAGGTTTTTCATGTCTAATTGATTTTTAAAATGGTTAACTTCAATATGGACATGATTTTAACATGATCTCAAGAAATTATAAGATACTTATTGGTAAAAGAAATGAGCCAAAAAAATAAAAAATGTAATCATGATTTTCAGCAAAGTATATGTACATAAATATAAAATAAGATGAAAGTGATGTATCATTCATGAGACATTAGCATGAGAATATGATTATGTGAAATACATTATACTATTATATGATCTAAAATAGTATTAAAGCATGACCATATGATGCAATGCAAATATATCTTTTTTTTTAAATATCACCAATGTCCGAAGTCGGCTATTTGACCATTTAGGGGCATTGTCATGTATATTTTACATGTTTGGCATATCCCATAGGTATTTTTCATTTGGGGGCATTTAGTTCCGTGGACTAACCCTGGTGGAACTGGTTTTTTTAATGAGTCCAATAGATTTCTCTGGGGAACTCATTACTTTTTTTTATTTCCTGCTTCAAGTTTCACGGACCCCCGAGGGAACTCATAGATAGCGTCATGTGGTGCGATCTTAGCCATCCAAAGCCACTATCTATTAAAATAATATTTTTTTCCAATTCAAATAAGTATTTTGTTATGAGATGAAACATTGCTAATAAAAAATAGCCACTGACAATCATTACCGTAAGGAGATGCTTGATGCAAAATAACCACGACGCCGCATCTACCCATGTTGTTCACGGTTATAACCATAAGGTACTGATTTGACTTCTTCCTTATTTAGCCCAATGAATCCCTATTTTTTCAATTTAGAAAGTTTTTATAATTTTTTTGAAAACAACTACATATTTTGCAATTGCCAGATCTAATTAGAATATGAACATCTCCTCATTATTACTTTCTCTCACACGCATGCACGGGCACACATACACACTCACTTTAGCAAAAATAATTTCTCACTTGCCTCATAGGCCTCCACTGCTACTCAATTTAATCGAATGACTAAACTGCTTTACACAATCAACAAATACAAAATATTCAAAAATAGTATAATAGGAAAATACTCTTATGACTTGTTATTTGAATAAATAATTTAAAAAAATATGGCACATTGATAGTTGCTCCTAACAAGGCTGTTGATCCAATTTTTTTTGGAAAAAGAGTAGGTCAGTTTTGAGTTGTCTTACATGTTTTCACTATCCTTCTCTCAACTCAACCAAATAATCAAGCCGCTCTACATGAACCAAAAATTCGTGCGGCTATTTTTTTCTTGTGCTGGGTCCCATGATTGGATAGGTTAGCTAGAGAATTTTTTTTTCCCAAAATAGGAGACTCATATTTTCGTTCTTATAAAAGAGTAAAACTTTCATTTTTAGATATATTATATAGTTGCTCCGAATAAGTTCATTGATACAAAATAAAAATTGAAAAATGAGTGGGTCATTTTTGAGTTGCCTCACATCTTTTCACTACCATTCTCTTAACCAAATAATCAAGCCAATCTACATGATGAATCGAAAAAAGTTAAGGTCATAGGCGATCTCACTCATGAATTGTTATAAAGGGGTAAAACTTTCATTTTTTGCCCCTTCCAAAGAACTTGCACGTAATATAGAGAATTACATTTAATTTTTAACTTAAGAACGCATATTACAATCCTCCTCTACAGTATCCAAAAGGAAATTTCAATTAATCTACCATATCAACAACTCCATCATTTCTCTTTCTCTTTTTTACTTCATAATATGCATCACTTCGTGAGGAATAATACATTATTAGAGCCATGTCTTTAAGTGATGATGCAATATTGAGAAAATTCAAGTGTCTGTTCAAGTTATTCACTACAATCTTATGCAATTTTTTTTTATTTATTCAAGTATATTAATTAATAATTTACCAAAATTTTGAAGAGTTAGTTTTATAAAATTCAAGAATAAAAATAATAGTAATAGAAACTTTGGTGAAGATGTAGAGAGTGTCATGACGCCTATAACCTTACCCAAAAATAGTGTTTCAACTATTGGGTAAGGCATTTAGATCCCGGCACCATTGCACGCAAGTACAAAAGTGTTGAAGGGCCTAAGGACCTAACACTTCAAAACTGATATCAAATATTCATATCTCTAGGTTTTTCATGTCTAATTGATTTTTAAAATGATTAAAGTCAATATGGACATGATTTTAACATGATCTTAAGAAATTATAAGTTACTTATCGGTAAAAGAAATGAGGCAAAAAAATAAAAAATGTAATAATGATTTTCATGCAAAGTATATGTACATCAGTACAATATATGATGAAAGTGATGTATCATTTATGAGACATTAGCATGAGAATATGATTATTTGGAATATATTATACTATTATATGATCTAAAATAGTACTAAAGCATGACAATATATGATGCAATGCAAATATAACTTTTTTTTAATTACCATCAGTGTCCGAAGTAGGTTATTTGACCATTTAGGGGCATTGTCATGTATATTGTTCGTGGTTATAACCATAAGGTATTGATTTGGCTTCTTCCTTATTTAGCCCAATGAATCATTTTTTTTTCAATTTAGAAAGTTTTATAATTTTTTGAAAACAACTAAAGATTTTGTAATTGCAAGATCTAATTAGAATATGAATATCTCTTCATTATTACTTTTTCTCCCTCATACACTACAGGAAAAACGGAGTACAAAGGCGGTTTCTTCGCGGCCATTTAAAGATCCGCCAGGACAAGTAATTATTATCTACCTTTCCATCAATTTTTTTTTCTCTATACATTTTGCACACGTCATAAATCCCCTTCTCTCTTCCTATCTCTCAAACCTGCTCTGTTTTTTAGAACTTAACATTGAAATTGAAATCTAAATTTACACTTCGGGACATTTCAAGCAGCTTAACATTGGTTTATTTCCTTCGATCTTAAATGATAAGTTGACAGGCCAACCAAAAAATTCAAAATGACATTTCAAGCAACTTATCTTTCTCTCTTTATTTCCTTCGATCTTGATCTTCCCAACCATATCTCTTTATTCTTTTTCATTTTGGTGTTTGTGCGTTAGGGTTTCAATGCTCTCTCCATTGCCCCAATCCTACCAATGTCTTCCTTCACGACATTGCTGAACTCATAGTATCTCGCTAACACCCCCGTCTAGGTCGCCGTCAATACGGTTGTGCCGCTGCCTCTGCAGCTGCCGGATGGTTTCGCCGCTGGCGGTTACGCGTTGGATGAGTCCCTGACGATGAAGGCCAAGCTATCTCATTTTCTTTTGATCGTTGTTGTGGCAGAAGGAATTGATTGCCAACAATGTACAAGTTTTCGGTAATGCATTGATTTCTATAGCTCCTTATGATTTTAATTTTACACTCAGCCTTTTGGATCTCTTTCCCTTGCAAATAATTTGGATGTTCCCACTCTTTTTTTATTCAAATTTTTTTATTGCCTACAAATGTCATGTATCTATTTCCCTTGCAGATAATTTGGATGTCCCTTGAGGATAATTAGTTATGACTGGGTATGTGTTAGCAATTGCAACTTTTTTAGTTTTGTTCTCTATTTTGTGTGGGACCTATTTTAATTTTCTTTTCAATTGAAGATTTTGTTATTTGATTTTAGATTTTAGTTATAAGAAGAGAGAAATGAAGAGCAGTTGTTCTCAACAGAGCATCTTCTCTGAACAAACTCATTACTTCAATGGTGAAGCGTTTCTCCTTGTTCATTGTTCGTTTTGAGTTCATATTCGCTTGAGGTAAATTTCAAGTCAATTTTGATTCTGTAGATTGCTTAGTTGAAGAGGATATATGATCATAGAAGAAAATTCTGATAGTGACTCTGATATTTAAGTTTTTTTTGTAACTATGTATTTGTGAAAATTATTTTAAATACTTAGAACTATCTATCGTATGAGAATTCTTGATATTAAAATTACGTTTTTGTAATAGTGAATATTAAGAGGTTTATGAATTCTTCTTCTTCATTTTCTGGACCCTGACAATAATTTCTTTGCTAAAGTATGCCTTTATAGTGCTGAAAGCTGATGATAATGGAATGGTAATTATCTTCGGTAACTATCACTACATATAAATTTTGAAGTACTCAAGCCTTTAAGATTAACTTCAATTATATATCAAGTTAGGACTATTTCTTTGCCACTTCTTTCTTTTATCAAGTTGTTTAGATTCTTCACATTACTCTACATACTAAAAGTTCCTTTGAGGAGAAGGATATATTGATGGGAATATTTTCATGTATTTTTATTTATGCCGAGTTTTTAAAATGGCTTGAAATTGTTCTTTATTATTTTAACTAATTTGTTTATTTTATTATTTTATAGGTTGGAGCAAATAAATCCAAAATGTCCTATTACAAGTTGGCCAGCACCTAAGCATATATACAACTGTCTCGCTAAGGTGATAAAACTTTCCGGTGCTTAGTTGTGCAAACTTCAGCTTCTAAGCCACTTGGTTACAAATCAACCTTTGCTTTTTACCGTTATCCGAGAGACATAATTTCCTAGTTTGCTATTATATTACTGATTTGTTTATGCATTTTACCCTCGTTGAAAATAATAAAAGTAAGTTTCTAACATTGTTCTTAGCCCTCTTTGGTTCTTGTATGACAATTGGTGACGCAGTGCTCACTCCAGCACTTTTCACTACATTTCTCTTTTATGTCAAATATAATAAGATATTTGATGATGGCAATGGTAATCCATTCCAGGTGCCCTTGTTGAGAATACATGTCTTGACATGGCACAAATTCCCATGGCCTTCTCTGGAGAAATAATTGACGAGAGTCAATAATTGCACTCCATCAAATTGAGGATGCCTACTCTTTTCTAGTAACAGGTTAATGGTCAAATTATGATTCCGTTCTTCATTGGTTTTTTATTTATTCTTTTAAGCTTTGAAGTGCTATATTATTTTGAGATTTCCTCCTATTTACTTTGGGGCAGCACCCTGAAATTCAATACCTGGTGATGTGTTGGCATTCCTCATGTCACAATCACAACCTGCAAGATGTGATTTAAGTATCATCCATAAGCAATCCTGCATCTCCATGTCTGAGGTATGTAGCGAATATTCTTTTGTACTCGCCCCTTAATTATATGATTTTATTATGCTAATAACTTCACATAATTGATTTTCTTTAGTTGGAATATTAAGCTACTGATGTTTAAATCACTAGAAAACTGATGATAGAAGAATAACTAGAAAGAGATGGTTCAAATCTTTGATGCTGTTATATACTTGGCTATTTAGAAGTTAATGATCCCCAAGATATGAACAAAAAGCAAAAGAGGAAATATATAAAAAGACTGTTAATAGTACACTAGTCACTATTCCCATATGGTCATGATGATTGTGCAGCTTTTGCCCATTTAAGATTGGAGAAGGATCTCTTCGTTCATTCTTTGCTATTAATATAGCATATATGATCACATGGTCTAACTTTAAAATATGAACAAGTCCCAACATGGACCCCTACTGAACAATGTAGGTACCATGTTCACCACACCATCATACCAGAATAATGAGGTTACTGACTCTGTTGGGTATGTTACTATTTAGAAAGAAAATAAAATTTGAAGTAGATAAACAACTTAATTGAGTCATGTACTTTTTTACACTGTCTCAGTATTCAGCTGTGGAGCAACTAAAAACAAAAATCTAGGGCAATAGAAACTAAAAAAATTAAAAAAAGACAAAAAGAAAAAGAAAAGTTTAGTTACCGTGAATGAGCCAGAACAAGCTACCATTGGGCATGTAATCTGAGACGAGCAACTTCTCATCTCTTGCAAAATAGTAAGCCCTCAAGCTAACAATGTTGGGGTGTGTTAATGTTTATCGAGCAACTTCTCATCTCTTGCAAAATAGTAAGCCCTCAAGCTAACAATGTTGGGGTGTGTTAATGTTTATATTTTATTCTTGTTTATATCTTATTAGCTTTTAATCATTGCAATATTAATGTTTATATTTTATTCTTGTTTTCTGACCATAATTAATGATTACTAGGGTCTTAATGAAGCTCCCAAGTTTACCAAGGTTGATATATCAAATATTATTGCAACCTCAAATCTGTTGGATTATATTTTAAGTGAGATAGTCAATTCTTATTTTTTTAACATAATTCTGTAACTTAATTTTATCCAAATGTGAATTTTTCTTGTAGAACTTCCAAATTTTGGTCTGCATGAAATAGTTATCAATTTATAATAACCTTAGTTTTTTTAATTTCATTTATGCATTTCTTTGATTTTTTTATCTTTGTAAACCAAGTTCTATTTAGTTATGTGATGATGGTTTGGTATAATATTAGTTTTGAAATTATTAATATATATTCAAATATTTGGAATGAATAATTATTTATCCTTCTGAATCGTATGAATAATTTTAAATGATTTTTTTTTTTAATTTTTCACAAAGAACAACGGCGGTTTAGAACCGCCACATGGTTTAAATTTTTTTTAATCATATCTACGGGCGGTTGTTTCGTCGGTTTTATATAATCGACGTCAAAGGTAATAAAGTGATCTACGTCGCCAATATCGCTGGCAGTTTTAAAAATGCCACTGAAATTTGCAAGGGCGGTTAAAACAGCCGCTAGACCAAATTAAAACCGCCTCAGGTTCCCGAAATTGTCGTAGTGACACACACGCACGCTCACACACACACGCTTGCGCACACACACATTAGATTGTGTTGCTATTTTTTTTCTCGTGGTGGGTCCCATGATTTGATGGGTTAGCTGGAGAATTTTTTTTCCCAACAATACAAATAAGCCCATTTATACAAATAAAAATTTGAAGATGAGAGGGTCATTTTTGAGTTGCCTCACATGTTTTTACTACCATTCTCTTAATAAAATAATCAAGCCGATCTACATGATGAACCGAAAAAAGTTAAGGAGATAGGCGATCACTCAAGAATTGTTATAAAGGGGTAAAACTTTCATTTTTTTTGCCTATTCCAAAGAACTTGCAAGTAACATAGAGAATTACATTTAACGTTCTACTTAAGAATGCATATTTCAATCCTCTTCCTCTAAAGTATCCAAAAGGAAATTTCAATTAATCCACCGTATCAACTCCATCATTTCTCTTTCTCTTTTTTACTTCATAATATGTATCACTTCCTAAGGAATAACACATTATTAGAGCCATGCCTTTAAGTGATGAAGCAATATTGAGAAAATCCAAGTGTCTCTTCAAGTTATTCGCTACAATCTTATGCAAAAAAAATTACTTATTCAAGTATATTAATTAATAATTTACCAAAATTTTGAAGAGTTAGAATTATAAAATTCAAGAATAAAAATAATAATAATAGAAACATTGGTGAAGTTGTAGAGAGTGCCAAGGCACCCATAACCTTACCCAAGAATAGTGTTTCAACTATTGGGTAAGGCATTGAGATCCCGGCACGATCGCACGCAAGTACAAGAGTTTTGAAGGCCCTAAGGACCCAAAACTTCAAAGCTATATCAAATATTCATATCTCTAGGTTTTTCATGTCTAATTGATTTTTAAAATGGTTAACTTCAATAGGACATGATTTTAACATGATCTCAAGAAATTATAAGTTACTTATTGTAAAAGAAATGAGCCAAAAAAATTAAAAATGTAATCTTAATTTTCATGCAAAGTATATCTACATCAGTACAATATATGATGAAAGTGATGTATCATTCATGAGACATTATCATAAGAATATGATTATTTGAAATACCGTATACTATTATATGATCTAAAATAGTATTAAAGCATGACCATATGATGCAATGCAAATATAACATTTTTTAAATACCATTAGTGTCCGAAGTCGACTATTTGACAATTTAGGGGCACTGTCATGTATATTTTACATGTTTGGCACATCCTATAGTTATTTTCCGTTAGGGGGCATTTAGTTCCGTGGACTAGCCCTGGTGGAACTGCTTTTTTTAATGAGTTCAATAGTTTTCTCCGGGGAACTCATTAATTATTTTTATTTCCTGCTTCGAGTTTCACGACCCCCCCCCCCGAGGGAACTCATAGATAGCGCCATGTGGTGTAATCTTAGCCATCTAAAGTCGCTATCTATTAAAATAATATTTTTTCCAATTCAAATAAGTATTTTGTTACGAGAGGAAACAATGCTAATAAAAAAATAGCCGCTGACAATCATTACCATAAGGTGATGCTTGATGCAAAATAACCACCACGTCACATCTACCGATATTGTTCGTGATTATAACCATAAGGTACTTATTTGACTTCTTCCTTATTTAGCCTAATGAATCCCTAATTTTTCAATTTAGAAAGTTTTTATAATTTTTTGAAAACAACTAAAGACTTTGCAATTGCCATATTGTAACACCCCATTACCGGATCGGTGTGTTAATATTGATTATGATATTAGGCGCAGTTATAACTGTAGCAGTTTATTTAAAAATACGAAAAAACTTTTTTCTTTTTACAACGTATGCAATTTAAAACAATCGTGTTACGCAATTATATAAAACTTCGATCGTAGGGAACTTAAACGCCCCAAAAAGAAGCTTAAGCGCGCACAAGGGGGCTTAAGCCCCCTGGAGGACTTGTGCGTAGGGGTGTGCATGGGTCAGGTCGGGACAGGTTTTTGTGCCGACTCGACCCAACTTGATTTTTATAGGTCAGGTATTTTGACCCGACCCGCTTTAATTTGATCCAAGTCAGGTCTGACTTGGTTTGGATTTTTTTGAACTAGTTCAGAACCGGGTCAGATCTGACCTCACTTGGTTTCTGAAGTGGGTCTGACTTGGCTTCTGAAGTGGATCAAATCCGACCTGACCCATTTTTGACTTGGTTTCAAAACATGTTTTTAATTTGATTTTTTTATAATTATTGATTTTTTTTTAAACTCATGTAATTTAATTATTTATTTGTTTTAAAATATATAAATTTTATAATAAATTTGATATTTGTTGAATAAATAGAGGAATGTAATTTTAAGCCGCTGCATATGTGAAGCAAATTAGTGAAAATTAATGAAAAGTAAAGGATGAGAGAACGCTCTTCCCATCTTAAGATGACAAATCACTAATTTTAACAATACTAAAAAAGATCATATTTTCAATGAAATTTACGTTGTAAACGACGAAAATTTCGTCATAAAATTATTTTTTCGTAGGAATACTTTTTGTCGAAAAGCGACGGAATTTTTTCTCTAATGAAAATTTGTAAAAAAAATAAATTTTCTATCGAAATTTTCGACGAAATTTAGTTTCCGTCAAAAGTTTTGACGAAAATGATTTCCTCCATCAAATGTTTTAAACGAAAAAAGAATTTCGTCAAAAATTTTGAAGGAATGTTTTTCGTTCAAAATTTCGATGGGAATGTGTTCTGACGAAAATTTCGACGAAAATTGTTTTGAGTGAAATGTTTCATTCGAAACTTTCGACGAAATTTAGATTCTCAAAAGAATTTTGATAGAACAATTTTTCCGTCAAAATTTTTTATCGTAATATTTTTTGTCAAAAATTTTTACGAAAATTTTTGACAGAAATGTGTTCTGTTGAAATTTTTGATGGAAATTTTTTTTTATCTAAAAACTTAACAAAAATATTTAGTCGAAAATTTTCTGTGGAAATGTGTGTCGCTAAAAATTTGGACAAAAAATTTTTTGTGTCAAAATGTTTAACAAAAATGTTTCCGTCGAAAACGTTCGCTGAAATTCGAATTCTATAAAGAATTTTGATGAAATTTTTTTCCGTCAAAAATTTTTGAGGAAAATATGTTTCGTCGAAATTTTTGATGAATATATTTTTTTGTAAAATATTTTGACGAAATTTAGATTCCATAAAAAAAATTGACAAATTTTTTTCCGTCAAATTGTTTTACAGAAATATTTTTAGTCACAAATTTTGATGAAAATATTTTTCATAAAAAATTTTGACGTAGTTGTTTTACGTTAAGACTTTTCTTTTAACATAATTGTGATTTTATTTTTCTTTTTTTTTTTCACGTAATGGGTGTGGGTCAAGTTTTGGGTCAATGGGTCATTATTAAAACAAGTCAAGTCTTAAAACTAACCCAAATAAAAGTGGGTCAGTATTTAAATCCAGTTAAAAAAAAAGGTATTTATGGGTCAGGTCAAGGTCAGATCAAGGGCAGTGCAAGTGAACCAGTTTTTTTGCACACCCCTACTTGTGCGTGGAGAAACTCTCTGTCGCAGGTGGCTTAAGCACCCAAAAGAAGGGGGGGGGGGGGGGCTTAAGCTCGCACGTCGAACAGAAATTTTGAGTAGCGGAGGCTTAAGCGCCCTACCCCTTATTTCTAAAAATGAATTAGACTTAAAATTAATGAGTAAGGACCATTTTGTTTAGGTCTAATAAAGAAGGAAAAACATTTTCTTATGTTGTAGGAGAGTTGTTTTCTCCTACTAGTGACCCTTCAATTTTCGTGCAATATTTTCTTTTGCTTTTTTATTTTTTTAATAGATGTGAACTCCACATAAGATATGTCTACAACATGAGAAAATTTTCTCCTACCGCATGAGAAAATCAAAACTCAATAAAGAAAGGATATGATGTTAAGCATAATATGTTGTCTGTAAGACTCTATTCGAATTACTACAAGTTACTATATTCGGATAGTATTTGATTGTTAATTAAGTCATTGAAAAAAAATAAGTAAGAGTTTTGTACAGACATGGAACTATACAGTTAATGATAAATAAAAAAGAAAAATTAATTCATATGATTACCTAGGTAATAGTGTTATGTTATATGTAGCTTCCATATATTTAACTTTTGTGCTGTGCTTAATGCCATAAAGTATGATAACAAATCGGTTCATGAGGAGGGTGTTACAGTAATTTCTTACCTTAAACAAGTCCTACACCACCAAAAGACCTATCTTCAAGCTTTAAATCAACCAACACAATCTCAATTTTGTCTGTTGATGAACAATAGTCGAAATGGGAGAATGGAGAGATCTCTTGAACCAAGGCTTCCCATTACTCCTAAGACACTAAGCTTCAATTTTCATGACAAGTATTTGGTGATTAAATGGCTAGAAAATGAAGAGAAAAAGCTTGAGCATTCTTCCATGGCGGTTGGGTTTGCCAGCCATAGGGGAGGGGGAAAAATAGGTGAAAATGGATTTCAAATGAATATTAAGTCACTTTACTTAAAATGTTGACTTTGACCCTCGATTTTTCCAAAATTGATAAGTATTCCTTCTATTTCTTTTTTTAGCTTGATTTCTTAACTTATCCAACTTAAATAATATCCTTTCCACATCACTAAATTCTCTAAATAATCATATTAGGATATCATAATTGAATTTAGGCTAATTTTTATATAATTACAATTTGGTTCCTAAACTTTACCATATTTACATTTTGACCCACATATATTTTCATAATTCCTTTTTGATCCTAAATGACTTTATTGACATACATTAGACTTTTATTCCTAATAACCTCATTTATCTCACTAAATCATACTTAATTCCATGGTTAATTCCTCATTATTCAACTTACTTGTGTGAGTTATTATACAATGAGCCCTATGACAAGGCTTAATCAAATGCATAGCAATAGGGTCTTGCCTCCTTTATAAGTAAAAGCCATTGATTTAATTTTAATTTAACATTAGTTTATAGTTTAAAAAAAAAGTTTGTATTTTAAAATCATGTCTGCAGTGATATACATATGATTTTTATAGGTTACAAACGGATTTCAAACAAGCCCATCAAATATAAATGCTAATGGGAGAGCTGGGATAAAAGCTCAAACTACAATCCATGATACTAAAACACATTATATGTTATCAAAAAAAAAAAAAAAAAAAAACACATTATAAACTTTGGGAAAAAAATAAAATAAAAAAGAAACTAATAGTCCTTGTGGAGCACTTCCATTCTTTCAACACCGATTACTCAACCAATCAGAATATTAAAGAGACTACCATACCCTAATCCAACCAGCTTATCGTTCAATTTTTTAACATTGAGAGGACTTTATTGACAATCATTTCCTTCATACAATGACTTTCTTAGCCTTTTTTCCATCACCCATTTCAGGCAATTCTTCTCGAGAATCATCTTTCTCTCTCTTTGCTTTGTGCTTTCTTTCTTTGTGCTCTGCCTTGCCATCACAACCTTCACGTATACCATCTGCAACCCCACTTGACTCCACTGATTCTCCATTTTCTTTAGCCTTGGTTTTCAGTGACTCAATCACACCCTTCACATCTATATCAACCTGCCACACAAACACACCCCCAGACCAAATTTAGTAATAGTTCTAAGTTGTGTTCTTGTCGCTAAGGAAATCATAATAGCAACATCCAAGATATCCAGAGCAAAACGTGACACACCTGAAGATTCTGGTGATAATCAGAATTGTCGGAACATTTCATCTTGGAATTCAGAGCTATAACAACAATAAAAAATAAAAATTACATGGGGAATAAAATGGATAATTTATGTAATTTTCCACGATCCTGAGGTGAACTTTGACCCACACACAAAAAAAAATTAAAAAGATAAAGCCGGGTCCTTAACAAAAAAAATATTGTACTCACTTTTTTCCTTACAAAAAAAAATACTCATATTACTTCTTTTTTAGGGATTAAATCAGATCTTCGTTGAATTTCTAAGGGATTACATTTTCAAAGAACCAGAATTTTAGAGGGACCAAAAGTTGATTTTTTATTTTTTTTTGTAAGATACGAAAGTGGGTATCATATTTTTTGTTAGTGACCCAAAAACGACTTTACTAAAAAAAAAACAATCATATTTTATAATAAACTCATATCATATAATGTGTTTAATATGCAATGTTATCTAATTATGTCTTTCACATTCATATACAATATACAAGATTTAAATTTTGGATTATAGTAATTACATTTTTGTAAGGCCCAAAGCAACAAGGCAGCTGCAGAGTTCTCTGCGAGTTTCAACCGAGATTTTTCATCCCCTAACGTTTGGAGTATACCATCTACCGTCGTTATCTGAACAGAGCAGACATATTTCTTATCTTGAGGAGAACCTTCATCTTTCACAACGCTGTGAACCATTGCAGAGGAGTAACTAGTTAGTTTACAATGAGTATCAAAAGCTTTGACATATGAAACATACTGAGAGAACAAATTAAATTTAAATTGGATGATTCATTAGCTAGTAATAAAAAATTCAAGATTATTTACTGGTTTTTAATTGGGTAAAACAAGAGTTGTTGATTTAGTGGAGATCCACTTAGACCCAAGATTTAACCTACCTAAAAGTAGTGGATTCAATTTATGAGAATTGCAACTATTAAGGAAAGTGAAGAAACTCAATTTCAAAATCGAATTAGATGGGCCCGTTAGGACTTGGGACACTGCTTGGTATACAAAATACATAAGTTGAGAACTATGAGGTGATCTCTTGATTATTAGTAAAGATATAAGTAAACGAAAACAAAAGAATAATGTATACCCTTAATGACATATAATACCCCATCTATATATAATTTCTATTTTTGACACACCCACCCCCCAAATTATACTTTCAAATTTCGCTACCAGAGAAAAGCATAAGACTGAGACAATGTACTTTTATATAAATAAATCAGTACAGTAAATGAATGTTATTCTTTCAATATGTCATTCCAAAATAATAGCAGTAGATTTCTGGCTAGTAGTGGTTACCTGTATACTGGGTTAGGCCATCTTTTTATTGCACAAAGCTCGTGTAACTTTTGTTTGGCTTGTTTAATCTCAAAGGTACTATCAATGCAAGCAAAAAAATCGAGAATCTTAGTTCCAATAGGCATTATATTTGCTAGTTTATGCAAGGCAATCTTGGCAGCGTCAAGCCTTGCAATGTCCCTCTGCTCAGAGGAAGCGGATGCAACAAATTCTCCATCAACGAAGACTCTAGCAATGCTTTTTTCACCCTTCCTTCGGTGCTTGATGTCTATCAGTTTCCCTTTCTTTTGGCACAAGTCGAAGAGCATTGTCACTGGTTGAGGTTGTTGCTCCAGATCATCTAGCGTCGCTATGGGCTCCATAAGACGTTTAATTATCTGCCAACAATAAATTGTTCCTCAGACACATTACACACATACAAATCATGATAATTGATAAAAGGCCAAATCCCCAGAGAGAGAGGGTTGGAAATGGGATGGGATGGATTGACTGGTCTTTTAAAAATAGATTGAAAATATAAATCAATCTCATTTTATGATGTGTTGATGGATCAATCCGTCTAAAAATTAAATTTTTAAAAATAAATATTGTTTTATAAACTTTATAATGCTATTTAATTCAATTTAACATTGTCATTAATTTTTTCAATCCTAAATCCAGTGGCAGAGTCAGTGCAAAAAATCAGCCTGGACGTTTTTGGGATGCCCCTAATAACTAACGAATAACGAATGACAAGTGTTTTTTCTTGTTTGGATCCTAAGTAAATATTTCGTAGTAGCCTCCTTAGACCGCACATCTTTTTTGGTATATCCAGATAGTAGATAGGAGCATAAACTGAAACATTCTTGAGCTACAAAGATAGTTATTAAATCGTTAGCGCCGCATAAAAACATTCCTCCTAGAGTAGCTGTTAATACAAATAACATAAACTCTGTTATAGCCATTTCTGTACATTCAATGTACTCTACAAATAGAGAAATACATAGAGTTGAACATAGTACAATAAGATATTGAAAGATTTAACTATGGAGAAAGCTAGTGCCAAAAGTCAGCAACTATGAAGGAAGAAAATCATTGATCGTTACTCAAGATAAAACAAAAAAAAACTTCTGATTTTGGAAACTAGCCAAGGCACTTACTGATCTCAACGTGGCTACGCTACTGCCTAAGTCTAAATATATGCTAATATTGTTTGACGATATCTAAAAACTTATTTTTGATTCCATATTTGGATAACATTTATTATAAATAAAGTATTTTCTTCTTTATATTTTGTAGAGGAATACTAAGATAAAGATTTTAGATATCACATTAGTTTCAAATAAAATACTACTTGATATTAAGTAAAAAGGAAAAATTGACCTAACGAATTAACCGATCCAACTATGGGTTCAACCTATTTTGACATGTCTTTACATGGTTAGGTTCAAACTAGTTGGGAATATCAACCAACCCGCTCATCATCTGCAGCAAGTTAAACAGATCAATCCATTGGATTTGTAGTGAGGATAAAGGTGAGTGTTGATTATACAATCTTATGTTTGTAGTTGTACAAAGAAATTATTTTCCAATGACCTTCTAATCACAAGAAGTCCCTCTTTACAAACTAATTATGATCATTATTAATTAATAAATACAGAAAATGCATATTTTTCTTAAGAAATAATAAAAACAAGAACATACCTTCCAAAATTTTTTATATTTAAATTTAACATCGATTAAAACAGCACCCACTATAGATTCAACAATGTCGGCAAGAATCTTGGGAGCTTTAACCGAACCACCATAGGAAATAGAGTCATCCTTTTCACCTACAACTTCCACAAACTCATCTACCTTGTCAAAAAGATAAGGGGCTTTATGACGGATGCAGCGGTGGAAGCCATGGCGAATGGCCAAACGAGCTAGCTTCTCCGTGCTGACGTTAGCAGCACGGAGAAGAGAGAGTTGGCCAGGTTCAATGTTGGGATAAGTGAGAAACAAGTGATTGCCCATAGAAAAGCCCAAAGCACTATCACCTATGAACTCAAGGCGCTCATAGCAGACAGCATTCGGGAACGAGGAGTGGGTCAGGGCTTGTTCTATAAGCTTCTTGTTCTTGAACCTATGTCCGATTATGTTCTCCACCTCATGCACCAACTTTTCCATCTTCGAATTTGGAGTGCAAGGAGAAAAGCATGACAAGAAGGTGTGATGTTCCTATTATATTGATGAGTATATTGTTTCTAATAAATAATGTTCCAATAATTAAATGTCGTCCATGTGCATCTTCTTCCACAAAAGTTCTCTAAAAATTAATAAAAATAAAGCATGCAATTTTTAAACGCATGGCAATGTGTTGTAAAGAA
>NW_026897218.1:0-29707 GCF_033153095.1 Gastrolobium bilobum | reverse complement strand
ATAGAGCCTAAATATCTTCCAATACTAGAAGTGCGCTTAAAGCCCATTCTGTTAACAATCCTTGCAGTAACTTGAGTATCAGTATTCGGGGAAAAATAAATCAAAGATTTATTTGCACTAACACTTTGCCCCGACATCTCACAAAAGAGATTAATACAATCCATAATCACCTTAGCTTGCTCCTTATCTGCTTGCGCAAAGAGAATGATATCATCTGCAAATAAAAGGTGGGATACACTCGGCCCTCTTCTGCAGACTCTAATAGGCTTCCACGAACCCATAGTCACTTTTTCAGCGATACAAGTGGGAAAGCTTCTCAACACACAACACAAAAATATAAGGAGAGATTGGATCCCCTTGACGATTTCCTCTCTGAGGAACTATGCAATCCGAAGCCACACCATTTATCAAGACCCTCGAACGATTAGAAGTTATAGAAGCCATTATAACACCAATCATCCAATCAGGAAACTGAACTTCAATAAGCACTTTATAGATAAAACTCCAACTGAGTTTATCATAAGCTTTTTCAAGGTCCAGTTTGATTGCCATTGTACCTTTCTTTCCTTTTACTCTCCCCATAGAATGAACCAGCTCCTTTGCTACTACAATATTATCTTGAAGCTGACGATTTGGCACGAAGCTAGCTTGGTAAGGAGAAACTAAATTCTCCATTGTAAGCTTAAGCCTATCCACAATGATCTTGCTCATACCCTTATAAATGACATTACACAAAGAAATAGGCCTAAATTGAGAAACATACATTGGCTTAGGAACTTTGGGGATCAAAGTGATCAGAGTACCGTTGACTTCCTCAATGCTGGAAAGGTTTTCTGCATAATACTTGATATCTCTCCAAATCTGTTCACCAATAAATTCCCAGTTCATTTTGTAGAATGCCGCGGTATAGCCATCCTCCCTTGGAGCTTTCGAATCTTTCATAGAAAAGAAAGCTCGTCTGACTTCATCTTTTGAAATTGGAGCACCTAAGTTAACAGCAGTCTCATCGTCCACCTTTGGCCAAAGAGTCTGGACCCAAGGACGATCATGGTTTTCTTCAGAAAATAGTTTAGAGAAGTAAGCATTTATTACCCGTGCAATGTTGTGATCTTCTCTAATCAAGTTTCCAGCATCATCTTTCAACTCCAAGATCTTGCTCCTTCTACGTCTAACAATTGTTTTTGTATGATAGTACTTCATATTCCTATCTCCTTGAACTATCCAAGTAGCACGAGACTTTTCAAACCACAAAAACTCCTCCTGTTCTAAAACTTGTTCAAGTTCACCCCTTATCTTGCCTTCAATATTTTCCAAATGACTTTTATTCTGCTCAGAAATTGCCCTCTGGATACCTTCAAGCCTACCAATCAACCTGTTCTTCTTATGATGGATATTACCAAACACATCTTTATTCCACTGCTTAATAAGAGGAGTGAAATCACGAAGACTATCAACTGTTCTTTGATCCTGACGCCAATTTTCCTTGATGAAATTGTTAAAAAATTGATGATCCAACCAAAAAGAATGAAAACGGAAAGGGCGTTCCACCCCATCAACTTTGCTTGGCTCTAAGGTAATAAGGATAGGATTATGGTCACTGTTAATACGAGGAAGCACTCGAACCTGGCCTTCATGAAACATCAACCTCCATTCAGCATTGCTACAAGCTCGATCTAAACGTTTAAAGACTTTATCTAAATGAAGAAATCTTGGTCCTCGCCATGTAAATTTAGAACCTATTCCTTCAAGATCAATCATCTTTATATCAGTTAGAAGAGAAGCAAATTTATTACATCTGCTTGTATCAACTGGAGCACCACCACGTTTCTCACTTGGAAAGGCAATTTCATTAAAATCACCTGCAATTAACCAAGGAACCGAGATATCTTCTGATAACTGAAGTAAATCATCCCAAAGTCTCTTCCGAATTTCTTCTCTAGGACTTGCATAGATAACAGTATAAAGAAAAGCTTGATGATCTGCCAATGTAACACGAACATGAATAAATTGATGGGTTTGTTTTAATGCTTGAACCTAACACCTATCATTATTCCATAGTAACCAAAGACCTCCCGTAAATCCATGAGCATCCTCCACTATTGAATTATTAAAACCCAGCTTTTTTATTATCTGTTTTGCTTTTGAACCACTTACTCGAGGTTCATGAATAGCTGCCACCTCAATCTTATGCCTTCGAACCATCATTTGAAACGTTGATTTGAAGCATTTTTTAGCCGCCTCGCAGCAATTCCATGTAACTAAAGACATTAATCAATGGTAATTTGGCAGGATTGTGGGTCCACTGCCATCCCATTGTCATTGCACTGAGTTGCAGATTCTGAAATCATCTCCACCTCAATATTGAGCTTATGGTTTATGGGGATAGACTTTCCTTTATCTCTACTTGGATCAGGCACTTTTGGTTGGGACAAGCCATGATCTAAGCCGTTGATATTTTGACCATCCTTATCCACCTCCATTTGATAACAATCTTTGTTATAATCAGCAACAGTACTCCTAGCCACCATGGAATCTCCACCGCTTTTACCTCCAATGTCCTTACTATTATGAATCACAACTTGCCTCCTCAAGTTCGCTGTATTATTGTTTGAGGTACCTCTGTCAACTATCTTCCCATTTATTTGATTCTCTTTTCCATGACCTGCCGTAATCCCACTCAACGTAAATCGGTTGGGGTGTTCCTGTAATTCAACATTAGGACGACTTCTAGGGTTTCTGTGTTTGGACCCTTGAGATGTACTAATATCAATATTAACAGGAGGGCCCACCATATTGACGTCATTTATAACAACATCCGGATTAGTCGCTAGGATATCATGAGTAATATCATCTTCATTAGAGCCCATTAAAGCAGCTTAACGGGAATTTGATTGATTATCAATCATAACCCTGATTTGATTGCGGTTGATTACTCCCTTGATTACTCTCTTGATTATTCCCTTGATTACTCCCTTGATTACTCAGTTGATTACTCCCTTGATTACGCCTTGATTCCCTTCGAACCGGTTCCTGCTTCCTGTTGTCCGCCATTGGAGTTTGAATTCTTGATTGACGTTGACGTTGCACGACCATCCAAGGACCTAATCCATTTTTCTGAAACTCAGCCTCATCTTTTTTCCCGTCTTGATTTTGCTGATTATCCTTTCCTTCAACTGGTATCTCAAGACAACAATCTTTACTATGTCCATAGCGCCCACAATGGAAACAAATAAGGCCTAAACCTTCATATTCTATCTATTTAGTTGCTCTGTCCAACACATATTCACCCTTCAAAGGCTGAGCAAGATCTAGTTCCACGCAAATTCGAGCAAACTGTCCTCTTACATGCTCATTAGTTGTCCTATCGATCTTCAACATTTTACCTAGCCAGTTACCAATACGGCGGAAAAAGGCTTCATCATAATACTCCAGTGGGATACCCGGTAATCGAACCCAAGCTGCAATCTTCATCACACTTGCAGCATTTGGTCTAAAAGCTGGCTCCCAACGTCGGAGTGATAAATAATGGCCTAAAATAATCCAAGGACCACCATTTAGAGCAAAAAGAAGATCATCTTTGTTGCTAAATTGCACCACATAGAATCCATTACCTACATCTGTAACGTTAATCTTTCCAGCTCTAGCCTATAGTATTTCAATCTTCTTTTTCATGAAAGCCACTCCTGTATTCCTTCCAAGTAGTTTTACAATGAGAGCTTTTTCTCAAACCTTCAACATTCTTGTTCTTGCTTTTCTAGTACAACCAAAATGAGTTCTACCATCTTCCTCTGTCCACATTTTAATCCCACCATAATTCACATCCTCTTCCTCCGCAGGTGCACTTTGATCAACATTTTCTTCCAAATTCCAATCCATTCCTTCCCAGTCATCTGTTTCACCATTGTGTTGCATGAGCATCTCTCGCCAAGTCATCTTTTTATTACCGTCGTCAACCATCCAAGATTCATGTCTAGGAACCCTAGATTGTGATTCAGTAAACACCATATCTCCATCTTTACTGCTCTTATTACTCCTACGTAGTAGATCTTCTTCTTCTTTTGAAGTTTGGCCTTCAGTAGCTATATTTTCCTCCATGAAAAGGAAAACCCTAGCAGAGCGTTTTTTTTCAAATAGAGGTCTTTTTTCGATTTGTTAATATTAGAATGGTATAAAGCCCAACTAGTTTATCAAATAAATGCAGAAGCTAAACTCAATAAAATGTGGATAATTTTTTTTCATTCTTCATTAAATTGTAATCATTTCTTACATGTCAAGTTAATTGCATATTATATATGATTTGTTCAACTCTCTTACTTATAAATTACATATATGCTTACTTACACAATTCATAATCTATGTCTTACAAGAGAATGTCCTTTAGTTTAATGTGTCCTCTTAGCCATTGGTTACTCCATTATACCTACTTCATTCTTCATATTTAGACACGCCAAATTAAGGCATTACAATTCTTTTTAATATACATATTTTCTCTGCATAAATTCCTTTATGTCTTTGTTATAAAACATAAAGGAATTTATGCAGAGAAAATATGTATATCTTAGTTAATAAGAGTGATCCTAAAACTATTTCCAACTCGCCTGATGCTTTTTCGCCTCTGAGAACCCTAACGGTGCTGCGTTTGGTTTCCAGAGGCTGAAACCGAGTCACGAATCCTTTTCGGCTTCTTCTGCCTGAGGCGGTGCACGACTTTGGTTTTTGTTACACCATTCTTTTGCTGGAAAAGTTTTGTTTTTTGAGAGGAAATGACAAACCCTAACAGTGCGAACCTACCTGAGAGCTCGACGAAAATTTCTGCAGAAGAGGCAGACAATCTGAGGAGGAGTACAAAGAAGTACAAAAGGGGAGATGCTATTTTTAGTCATGATCAGACGATGGTTCCCAGAAAATAAGCATGGATGGAAGAAAGGATGTCCTTTAAAGAAATGCTTATGAGACATAATGGTGAATGGGAGATGCAAGAAGATGTTGAGAAAGATGTTTCAGAAGCAGAAGAGGAAGACATCAGGAAATCCAGTCAGGTGCAATTGTTTCACCGAAACCTCCTGAGGTCATTTTTCAAACCAATGAAGATGGCAGAACTAATTTTTGTTTGTCAGATGATTTTAAGAAGCGTGCATGGAGACCTTGGAAAAAGGCGATTTATGTGAAATTGTTAGGGAAGAAGACAGCGCTCCCTATAATGAAAAAAGGCTGGAAAATATATCGGCAAGAGAGGGACAGATTTTTGTCACTGATGTAGAGAATGGGTTCTTCTTTGCGAGGTTTTCGGAGGAGAAGGACCTGAGCTATGCTCTTACTGCAGGGTCGTGGGTGTTATTTGATCATTATTTAGCAATTAGGTCATGGGAGCCTGATTTTCATCCCTTTTCTGCCTCAATTAGTCGAATTATGGCGTGGGTCCGGCTTCCTAGCTTCCCAGTTGAATATATGAATACTGAGTTGATCAAGGAGGTGGGAAATTGGCTTGGAAAATTCATTAAAATGGATGCTGCGACGACTTGCCTAGCGAGAGGTAAGTTTGCTAGAATATGTGTTGAGTTGGATTTAAGTAAACCTTTGCAGGCTGATTATAAGATTGAGGGGAAATTAAAAAATGTTGAGTATGAGGGATTACATTTTGTTTGTTTTGCTTGTGGTAAATATGGTCATCGGACTGAGAATTGTCCTGCCAAAGCTGATATGATGGATGCAAATTCTGGGGATGTAAATTCGAAGAATGAAGAGGATGGGAGTCTATCTAATAGTGCGAGTACTCTTCCTAATAAAACTGATGAGAGATTTGGGCCCTAGATGCTGGTAAATAGACAGAAGAAATTCAACAGGAATGGCTTAAATCAAGGTGAGAAGAAGGAAGGTATGACATGCATGAATTTTTTGCGAAGGGAGAATAATGTGGAGTCTAGATTCAGTGTTTTACATCAGATTGAGGAAGCTGATGATATTGATGTCAATGAGAGGACTGTGCATTTTGGCAAAGAGAAGGATTCCAGAAGTAATCAGGAGAATCGGTACCCTGTTAAAGTTATTGAAACCTCTTCTAATTTTATGTTGATTGATGAAAATGGTAGTATAGTGGGTAAGGGAGCTGATAATTCAGGATTTTTAAGAAGTGAAGTTGCAGATGAGGTTGTTCAAAATACTACTTCGGGTCCTTCTAGTCTTATGGTATTGGATAATCAGTGTTTACAGAAGGATGATAGTATAGTTGTATACCAAGGAGGGAGTGGAAGTAAAAAGAGAGAGGTCTCTTCAATCCAAAGTAATAGATCATCTTTATTGGTTAGTAAGAATCCCCAACATGGAATTCAGATGCTTGATCAGTTAAAGATGCCAGCTCCTAAGCCTCCTGATGCTATTGCTGGCAGAAGAAAATGTCAAGATGGGAAAGGAAATATTGTTGCTACAAGCAGGAATCAACAGGTTTTAAATTCTGAATGAAAAGTTCAGCAGGTGCAATCTAAACCTGCCCATTCTCCTAAGAAGTTTTAATGTCTGTGATCTTCTGGAATTGTAGAGGAGCGGCTAAGTCTTGTTTAGGTCGTACTCTTAAATCAATGGTGGAGAGGAATAAGGCTTGTGTGGTTGTTCTTTTGGAGACCATAACTAGTAGTGTGATCAGTAGCAAGCTTTTGAAGAAGGTTAAGTTTGAAAAGGTATTTGTTGAGGAAGCTAATGGGTTTGCTGGTGGTATTTGGGTTCTTTGGGACTCTAGGAAAGTTACAATATAGTTAATAAGAAGTTCTTCTCAATTCATTCATATGAAGATTGATCTTGCTAGCAGTAAGAGTTTTTTATGTACTGCGGTTTATGCAAATCCCAATGAGGTTATTAGACATGCTATGTGGGAGGAAATCATGCAAATCAGTTCATCAGTTAATGAGCCTTGGATTGTGGGGGGTGACTTCAATGATATAAGGTGCAGCAATGTGACACGAGCTGTCGAACTCGAGCAAATTAATTAAATCAGGTTTATTAGAATTTTGTAGTAAAGCGTCAACCTCAACCTGAGTCGTCTCTCAAGGAGTTTGCAATGAACTTAATCGCTCAGTTAAAAAAAAAATGGAAACCAAATGAAAATGGAAACTAAATGAAAAGAGAAAATAAGGAGAAACGGAAATTAAAGAAAAACGAAAACTAAAATGGGGGGTTTTAATATGATTGTAAATTTAAACGGAAATGAAAAATAAAATAAAAAGAAAGAATAATCAAATTAAAAGCAACCAACCCAAGAATTAAGATTCCAAGGATATCCATCATTGGACAAATAATCACCAAATCGTGATTGATCTCAATTGAATCAGAATCCTTATTTCCAATTGAGAACCCTCTCTAAGCGATCGCTTAGCGTTTGGTCGAATACGACGCGTCTACTCGAGAAATCGCGGATTATCAACCCGTTCGACTTGAGTTCATTGGGTTAATCAACCTAATCATTAAATCTAATCGTTAATCTCTTTCCTAAGAACGCAATCGCGTATCTCAGATTGAACACCCACAATCGCGCGATGCCAAACCGAGTTGGAAAAAGAAACGTATTTGGTTCAAAATGAGGCGCAGGTCCTCAAGATTCAACCATGGAATCCTCAACCCTTGGGTTGATTAGAGAAAAGAGGAGAGAAAAGAGACGAAAATTATATTAATTTCAAAACTGTATAATTCAAACTCAAACGAAAGATTCTCCACAAGGTCCCTACTCTCGCCCTTTTAACCCCTAATCAAGCTGGGCTTCGGGCTCTACAAATCCAACCCAAAATAAAAGGAAACAAAACAGAAATAATGGCTCTGGGCCTCATGTACATTGGGTTCAAAATTATAACTTAAGTCCAAACGTCAAAATAAATTTCCAGCAAAACACGTCCATCTTGGGCTCAGGTTTCGACCATCTTCCCGTCCGAATTGGGCTTTAGTAGATGAAGTAGAGATTGTAGCCCTATCTGTTAGCTGAAAAATTCAACAAGAATGGAGTCAATCGGACATTTGTAGAGTGAGATATAGTCAAAATACAAAAATAGTGTAAATCTGGAAAATTATAACGAAAATCAATTAAACCCAATTAAAATCTAGAATTTTGATTTGACCCAAAAGACCTTTATTTAATTCAAATAAATCATAAAAATACCACCCAAGAGTAATAAATAAGTATAACAAAATATGTGTTATCACAGTGAAAAAAAAGGGGGCTCCAGGCCTGATTTAGCAAATTGTAGTAGATTTCAGCAGTTCCTAGATGCTTGCAGAATTGAGGATATTGGTGGCTTGGGTTCTAAATTTACTTGGCAGGTTCCTAAATGGCATAATTTAGACAGGGTCTATAAGAAGTTGGACAGGGTTTGTGCCAATGTTCTTTGGAGAATGTCTTTTGAAGATGCTGATGTAAGGATCTTACCTAGAATATTGTCTGATCATAATCCTTTGGTATTATCTATTCTAAAGCCTGTGAAGCAGTGGGTTACTAGGCCGTTTAGATTTCTGGCCACTTGGTTGAACCATCCATGTTTTGGTAGCTTTATGGATGTCAATTGGAATGCTAATCTTCCGGTTAATAGTATGTTGTTGAATCTTATCTTCCCTCTTAAGATTTAGAACCGAGAGATTTTTGGTGACATTATTAATCGTAAGACAGAGCTGACTCAAAAATTGCTAGAATCCAGGACCAAAGGGAGGCAATGGACAGTGCCAGGTTGAAGGATGCTGAGGATGTTTTACAAAGGCAATTGAATATTACTCTTCATCAAGAGGAGTTGTTATGGTACCAAAAATCTAGGCAGAAGTGGTTGACTGATGGGGATAAAAACACAAGGTTTTACCATCTTAAGACTATCAGGTGAGTGGGATTTTTACAAGTTGAATAGTTGGCTTCCTTTGAATATTGTTGACATTATTCACAGTATCTTACCTCCTACAGCCAATGATGGTTCTGATAATAGGATTTGGGGGATTCAAAAATCACATGCTGTGTCTGTTAGTGCTGTATATAATTATCTTTCTAACTATGAAGTTATGGATGATGCTATTAAGAAGACTTGGAGTAGGCTTTGTACTTGGAAGGGGCCTCAAAGAATAAAAATCTTCATGTGGAAGTTGCTTCATCAGAAACTCCTAACGAATAGTAATATGTCTATTTGGAATGGTGGTGATGGTTTATGCTCTTGTGGTATTGGTGAAGTTGAAACTATTATTCACGCTGTAAGGGATTGTCATAGGGCTAAAGTGGTTTGGGATTGTATTGTTCCATCTTCTTTTAGTGCTGGTTTCTTTAATTCGACAATTGATCACTGGTTTGATGATAATTTTAATGCTGAGCACATGGTTAGAAGCCATGGTAGTTGGCTGTCCATTTTCATGGTCACTTGTTGGAAGATTTGGAGCTGGAGGAACATGTTGAATTATGGTGAAGTGGTGCCTCCGGTTGAGAGTAAAGTAGATATTATTTTAAAATTTATTTCTGATCTTGAAACTGCTATTACAAATCAAAAGAACTATAATCTTGGTCCTCTTGTCAGCAACGTTACTGTTTCATGGACTTTTCCTGAAGGTTTTGTGAAGGTAAATACGGATGGTGCTTCCCGTGGTAATCCTGGTATGACAGCTTGTGGAGTTGTAATTAGGAGTTCACAAGGTATTTGGCTGGATGGTTTTGCCTAGAAGTTGGGATTTTGCTCTTCTTATAAAGCTGAACTATAGGGTATTCTGAGAGTTTTGGAGAGGGCTTGCAGCAATGGTTACAAGAAAATTATTTTAGAAATTGATTCGTTGTTGGCAATCACTGTGCTCACCAAAAGTGGTGCAGCAGTCCGTTAGGTGCAATTGGTCTCTCGTATACGGACGTGGCTTGGAAGGGATTGGCAGGTTCAACTCCATCACAACTTCAGGGAAGGCAACTCGTTCGCAGACTGGTTAGCTAACTTTATTTTAGATTCCTATGAGCAAGCTAACCAGAGCTTCTTTAGTCATCCACAACTTGGTGTTCAACATTTATACCTTGGTGATTTAGCTTCGGTAGGCATGGAGCGTGTTGTAGCTCTTCTTGGGTAGTTTTTTTCTATTTTTCTCTTGTTCTGTGAGGCTTTTAGCCTTTTTGTTTATAAAAAAGAGTGATCCTTATAAACCTTAACGTCTCACTTAGAGCATACATTTCTTGTTATCTAATTTATCATATTACTTACATTCTTGGCATAACATATCTTCTTAGCGATCCATTAACTAAGTTTCTCATTCCCTGCAACATTACTAAATTCATTAATTTCCCAGTCAATCGTTACACAGGCTTCACATTATACAATATCTCAATCAAGACAGTATAGGTAATTATGTCATATGTCCTATAATTGATATATCATAAGTACTCAGCACCATAAGCTTATGCACACTCTCTACAAAGTAAACAAGCTTATCGCAACATGGCATAGACAACCCCTATACTCATCACAGATGTAAACATAGCGTGATATGATAAATAATAGTCATGTCTCATATTAATATACAAATATCTTGTGAAAGCAATGCAACATGTTAGTATCTTTAGGTTGGCCTCTTGCCTCAAGATGCACCCACACTATAAGCCTCAACGCATGAAAAACATTTCCCAAATGGGGTGAGATGACAATCTCAGTAAACTGGGGTTCTTGAATGATCACTCCTCCTCAAGTTCACTTACAGGTATAATAAAGGCAACAGAATAATAAAATGCATAATGCCGGATATATAGCATGTAATATGTGCAATATCAATATCTACTGGCCAGAGACAAGTATGCAACATATTAAAAATATATGAGGATTCCCCTCATACCCTACACCCAGGGATGCAGCCTGTACATGCAGGATTCACTATCACATTTGCATATATATATATATATATATATATCAACACATTATGCCATAAATAATTTCCAAAGATATCAGATATTTATCAGTGCATAAATCATTTTTCAAAATATATCATGCACATAAACCAACCTCCCACAGAGTTTGGTGGAACAAACAAGGGATTAACTCTTAGAACCGAAAGCTTACCTTTATTAGCAACATACTTTAATGTACTCTCAGTATCCAAAGGACCACAACCATAGGCCCTCACAAAATCACAATCTATTGCAAAGATGTAAAGGCAATTAGCAAATATACTAGTTTACGACATTCATTTCATTATTGTCTTTTGCAAGTTCCGACACTTAAGGTTTTCTACAAAGCCATTAGTGAAATTATTCAATTATACCTTATACTCATTTCACAAGGGTCCAAACTGGTTTCTTAAGTTTCTATAACCTTAAAATATAACTTTCTAGCATAATAGAGTCAACAAGTCATTTCCTTAAAGAATAATCTGAACAAACTGACTCTATTTGGCGAATTCGGCACTAAATCGTGTTTACCATTTTTAAAATTGGTATTGCAACTCTTCACCAAAAATTATAATATTTTAATATATTAAACTAGACCTCTCAAGCTTTCAAACGACACATTATATGTCTCAATTGAAGTTGTATAACTCCATTTATGTCTTTTGCAAAGTGACTGCTACAAACTAGATTTTTAGGAGCAAGACAGTGACTTCAAACTCCAATTGAGATTAATTCACTTATCCAATGGATTCAAAATTTTATAGGTTTGTATCCCTATGTGTTAGCTTCACATAGTCTAAACCTCACTCAAGTTGGAGGTCTGTAGCTTGAGATATCATAATTTTACTAAACTAGGTTCGCTGTAATCGATTATTGTAATCGATTTCCAATTTCATCAGGATGTAATCAATTACATCACGAAGGGTAATCGATTACATCAGCAACAGGACGCGGAAAACCATATTTTAAAGTGCAATCGACTCTCAATGGTCTCCCGAACTTATTTAATCATTTAGTCAGTATATCAGCACATTCTAAACACTTAAACAACTTCAAGACTCAACTTTTAACTTAAATCACACCATCCATAATGAAAAACAAAGGAAAAGTTAAATTTTTTCACCTTTGAAGCCTCACACAAGAAGAACAAGATGATCCAAGTCTTCAACAATGGAAAGACCCCAACTTTAAGTTTCACCCAAGATGGGGTTTTTCTCTTTAAAACTCAAGGTTTAAGGTTGTTTCCAAGGTGAAGTGAGGAAAAATGAAGGTTTAATAAGTATTCAAGTTAGTTTCTTGAGAAAGAAAGGGAACCCTAGAGAGAAGAATAATTTTCTACCATGAGAGGGTTTGGGGTTGCTGTCTTAGGGTTTACTAAAGTGAAGAAATGAAATAAAGAGTGAAAAAAGTATGTCAAGGCTATCTTAAGTATGCTCACTTAACTTAATGGGTAATTACCCACCTAATCACTCATAAATTCTTCATCCAACTTAACATAAGTATTTTTGTTGTCATTTTAACTTCATAAAATTTATGAAATTATAGTCACCACTTTATTTCTGTGTTTCTCGGTAGTTTTGTCTACTGTAATTTTTACCGCGAAACACGCATTATTCTCACTTTTTACTGAAAAGTGATTTAATTTTAATAATTAAAATTTTCTTCTAATTAAATTATTTAGTTATTAAATAATTTCCTAAAATAACAATTTTATTTTCTTTAAGTTTACGGGTAATTTGCTTACTCGCAGTTTTATCCCAAAATCACACTGCTCACAATTTTCTCAAAAGGGTGATTTAATTTCAAATAATTAAATCTTCCATCTAATAATTCTCTTTTAATTATTAATTAATTTCTAAAATTTCGATTTAACTGTGCGAGTTTTTACATTCATCATAAGGGTCTTCGTGTAGCATTTTTATTTTAGACTCTGTGCATTGACAAATTAATTTGTTCTTTGCAAAAAAAAAAAAAACATTATTGAAGTAATAACAATCTTTCTTTTCTTTAACTTTACAAATTTATTTCCTTCGTATATTATAATTCTTTTTATTCTTTAATTTTGGTTCCTTTATTTCATAATTACTTCGTTAAGGATTAAAGCAAATTATTCTTCAAATTGTTAATCGTTTGCACAATTAACTTAAGGCAACCATATTTTAAATTAATGTATCAAGAGTGTAGTGGGATCAAGTTTCTATCCTTTTTTGTGCATAATTAGACTCTCAAATCCTAATTTAAATTTTTAAAAGATTAGTTTTGCTCAATAAAAAATATTTTTCAATTTTTTTAAATTAAATAAAATTATTGACCACTCCATATTTTCAACTTGATATATTTGGCTCATTACAATGACCTATCGATTAACCATATTTTCAACTTAATATATTTGGCTCCTTACAATGTTGTGAAAACTCGACCAAATCGGCCGGGTCGACCAAGAACTCGGTGAATCAGTCATTTGACCGGTCCGGATATTACATTGGAGTGGCTAAGTATCAGACCCAATGCGACCCAGTGCGACCCGGTCAGTTTTGGTAAAAATCGATGACCCGATCGATTATCCAATGACCCGACCGTGTTTATTTAAAAAAAAAAAAATCCCAAAAAAATTCATAATTGACATATTTGAGTGATTTATTACTTATTGATTTATATAAATTATGTACCTACCATACTAATATTATCTCAGTTATACATTATGCAGGAAATTTTGATTTATAATTTGAAATGTTTACTGAACTTGAAACACCAATATCACAAAGCATTATATGTTTGTTTGATCCTTTATTAGACAATAATGTATAATTTATTATTTTTTATATTAAAATATTTAGAATTTATATTATTTTTTTCAGCTATTTGAGTATTTTATAATTTTTTAATATAAATTATAAATTTAAATATAATCATTCCATTATGCGATTGAACCAATAAACCAGTCAACACTAATAATATAAGATTCCGGCCAAATCGATTAGCTGTCCGAATATAATATTACAGCATGGAAGTAACTTGTACCGCAAACAGCATTATTTTTGCCCCACATATATTTTATTTCTTTTGTAAGTATTTTTGCCCCATATCTTGGCAGAATGCATTATATTACTATATGAAGGAGTATATTTTGTGTGCAATAAGAATAGGTATTTCTTTAAAAAAAAAAAAAAAAATGATATAAAAAAAATAATCAATATATTCATATTATTTTTTTCATATTTGATAAAAATATATCGAGTGATCCTTACATCTATAGTACCAAAAATATTTTCTAAACGAGGATATACTCAATTTAGTGTGAAGGAAGGATGCGATAAACCGGCGTACTGTGTTTTGACATAATCATCATCATTCTTAATTCTTATTCTTATTTTTAATAAATTATTATTATTAATATATTATAATTATTATGAGTAGTAGTTCAGCATATCTACACGTTCTAGTAGCAAGAACCCCATAACGAGTTGTTAAACCAAGTTTTCCAAGTAAACCAGACTAAAGGAGATTCTGAATCAGTTGCAGCAACTTTCCCAGTATTACATTGATAATGATACACCTTGACTCGAGAATTTGAAGGATCAAGAGCATATAAATCATATCACTGACAGTAGAACTCAATTTTGTAGCTTCCCTTGCGGTCCTACCTTCACCTATGTCAATTGGCATTCCAGGCAACAAATTAAATTTGGACGAGAATGGAATCCGTGTACTTAGTCTTTCCCTTGCAATTTTGCAGAAAGAATGTTTTCTGGATTTGAACTCAGGACCTTTTGGAACACATAGCCTTCCCAAGTATGAAGTCAATCCTATGGCAATAGGTTTGAACAACTTAGCCAGAAAAGCAGCAAGTAGCAGTGTAGCACCTGGGTTTTTGCAGAAACCATGCTTTGTAATTGGGAGCATATGCTTGTCTGTTGGTCACATACATCAGCAGGTTGGTGGTGGGGGCTTAGTCCAATCCATTTTTGTCTTCAAAACCTTAAATTAAAACAAACACATAAATCAAGTCACTTTTTGTTTACCTCAACTGGGGGAAGATGGATGGTTCTTTAACTTGGTGGGGTAATATGTAAACAAGAAGGAAATTTCCCAAGATTTAAACCAAAAACCAGTTCCATAAACAGAATTATACAAGGAAAGTCAGTAATTACTGGTTCAATCTTTTTGTTTTTGGTAGTCTTAGTTGAATCTTTTAATTGTCTATTTTCCAGTCAATAAATTAAAATTTAACAAACGATACTCACTTTAAGCAACTGAAATTTAGGTCCACATATTTAGTATTTAATGACAACTAACCAAAAAAAAACTTAAACCATTAAGAAATCACAAATATCAACATTTGGATCTTAAATCTACAACACAACATGCTGAAGCTTTCACTAGAAAAACCAGTCAATTAATAACCTTTTGCAATTCAATGGAGGAATCTGAACTCAACGATATGTCAGAAGGCAAAGGATGACCAGCAATCACTTTAACTTCTGGCCCTACTTCCAGAATCTTTGAAGCATGAAAGCAACTGCAAAAAATGTTTCAGCACCATTTCTTGGGTGTAAGCTCTTGCATACTCCACACTCTCACCCAGAAAGAGAAGCTGATAGCAATTGGACTTCATTTTTAGTTTCTGTACAGATATGAATTATAAATATGCCAGAATCAAACATACTAAAGAAGCTAGTTACCCGGCCAAACAATAGTTCTCCAAGTACAAAATCAGCTGTGTCGTTGGGCACTCAGTGGCACCAAATATAAGCTTAGGAACCCATATTACATGTAACACATGTAAGATATGTTTGGTTCACCTTAGACCTGTCAAATATATGCAGAATTTAGTGAATATAAATCATCGGATAAGCAATGAAAATAGACAATAGGGTTTCTCTGTTAACAATAGACATACCAAGAATTTTGCTATTCCAAAGTAACATTGATTCAGCTGGTGGGTGCAGGTATTGATCTGTTATGAGAATACATGAAAACAGTCATGCATAAATTACTTGATCAGATAAGAAAGTAAATTCTAAGGTTCTTAAATTTTCAAAAAACAGAATTTCGACCTTTGGTACCAATAGAAAGTCCAACTCAGAAGACTTGATCAAATCACATCTCAAAAAGGATCATGTGATCAATTCAAGGTTTTAGCCAACACCAACCTCTATCTTGATGATGCGATGCCAATCCACTGGCTCTCTCAGGTCTGCTAAAACTTGCATTTTTATACAGAATATGTTATTTATTTTGTGAACTAACTATTACTATTATTAATCTGTTATTAGTTTTCTAACTGGTAGTTGCTATGTAATTAGAAGTCAGTTAGTTTGTTAGACTAACCATGTGTAGTTAGTTAGTTTGTTACACTAACCATGTGTAGTTAGCTAGTTTGTTAGACTAGTCACGTGTGTGACTATTTTATTTTTGGTCTTTTGCTTTCTGCATATATAAGCAGTGTACTCTGCATATTACAGAGTAGGTACAAACTCTACTGTAACACCTTTTCTGCTTTTCATCAATGAAGCTTTCTCACGCTTCCACATATACTGAGATGGTATCGAAGCCTCATAGAGGGCTCTGATATTCGCCATCTTTCTTCTTTCCTTCTTAGATCTGTTTTCTTTCTTTCCATAGATCTTCTTCTGAATCAAGGTGTTTTAATATTTTTTTTGGATGGCGAATCAGAGTCCTCCGCATGTTATGGATCAGGTTATTGATGAACCTGAGATTCAAGGAAATGCTTCGAATGCTGCAAATATGAGAAATGAAGATAAGAATTGTGTTCAAGATCTATCAGATCAAGGTAATGCATATTTTCTACATCCAAATGAAAATCCGTCTCTTGTTCTTGTCTCCACACCGATGAACGGCAAGAACTACCATGCATGGGCTAGAGCCATGACCATGGCATTGATTTCTAAGAATAAAATTGGTTTTGTGAATGGTTCGATTCCTGTTCCAGTGGATTCTGATAAGAATTATTCTGCTTGGGAGAGATGCAACACCATGGTGCTGTCATGGTTGCATCGATCTATTACTGATTCTATCTCTCAATCAATATTGTGGATGGATAGAGCTGTTGATGTGTGGAAAGACCTCAAGGAGAGGTTTTCTCAGTCAGATATCTTTCGCATTTCTGACTTGCAGGATGAGATTTTTCGTCATCAAGGAGACAAATCGATATCAGATTACTATACCCAGCTCAAGATCCTTTGGGATGAGTTGGAGAATTTACACCCTACACCTTCATGCAAATGCATTCGGCCATGCTGCACTATTGCCTCAGAAGTGAGGAATAGCAAAGATAGAGATTATTCGATTAGATTTCTAAAGGGACTCAATGAGCAATATTCTCATGTGAGGTCCCAAATCATGCTTATGGATCCTCTTCCATCAATTAATAGAGTGTTCTCATTGGTTACTCAACAGGAAAGACAAATGCATATTGAAGGCATTTTGTCTAATTCTGTAGATGGAATTTCAAAAGTGTTCTATAATTCTTCTACAGAACACAATATGACAAGAGGAGGTCGTTTTAATGGTAGAGGAAGAGGAAGAGGAAGAGGATATTATAATGGGCGTGGCAGATCATCTACTAGGCTATGTACATACTGTGGGAAGACTAGCCATACTATTGACACATGCTTTGAGAAGCATGGATATCCACCTGGATATAAGATGAGAAGTGGACCAAATGTACTAAATGGATCAAATGGACCTAAGTCAGCTAATGCTGTGATTCAAGATACCTCAGATATTGCTGGTGATCAGAATAATGTTGTCACTCATCAAGAGAGCAAGGGAAGTTTTACGAAGAATCAGTATGATGCTATTTTTGAAATGATTCAGCACACTTTGCAACATCAACAGCAAGACAATTCTCCTCATGTGAGCAACATAGTGCAGGCAAGAGCACTCAATACCGAAATGAAGATGGGAAATGTTGAAACAGCTTCTTCAAGTAATGTTCACACACAATGGATCCTAGACACAGGAGCTACTGACCACATAACTCATTGCTTGACCAACTTATGTTCAATACAAAAGATTGCACCAATAGCTATTTCTCTACCTAATGGTAGCCAGGTTCAATCTCACTATTCAGGAACTGTACACTTGTCCATTACACTTTTTCTTAGGTATGGAAGTGGCACGTTCTAAAAAGGGATTGATTTTGAATCAACGAAAATATGTCCTTGAAATGTTAGCTGAAAATGGCTTACTAGGTGCTAAGCCTGCCTCTTCTCCTATGGAATCATCTTTACGGCTTAGACAGAAAGAGGGAGAGCTGTTTCATGACCCTTTTGCATACAGAAGATTGGTGGGACGTCTTTTGTATCTTACAAATACGAGACCAGATATTTCTTTTGCTATACAACAACTTAGTCAATTTGTTGCTACTCCAATGAAGGCTCATCATGATGCAGCTTGTAGAGTTCTTCGGTATTTAAAGGCCTCCCCATCTAAGGGTCTCTTCTTTCCTGCTGAGAACTCTCTTATTCCTTCTGGATTTGCTGATGCCGATTGGGCTACATGCCCTGATACATGCAAATCAACCACTGGTTTCTGCATTTTCATTGGAGATTCTCTTGTTTCTTGGAAGTCAAAGAAGCAAAGTACAGTTTCAAGGTCCTCTGCAGAAGCAGAATATAGAGCTCTAGCAACTGTCACATGTGAGCTTCAATGGCTTTCTTACTTTCTTCATGATCTCCAAGTGCCTATGACTAAGCCTGCTAATGTGTTTTGTGACAACCAGGCTGCCATCCATCTTGCTCACAACCCTTCTTTTCATGAGCGTAGTAAACACATTGAACTTGATTGTCATGTCACTAGAGAGAAGATTGTGGCTGGTTTGATACATTTGTTGCCTGTGTCTACTACTCAACAGCTTGCTGATGTCTTCACAAAGGCCCTCCAACCAGCTCCCTTTCATGATTTTATCTCCAAGTTGGGGTTACTTGACATCCACCTTCCAACTTGAGGGGGGGTGATACAGAATATGTTATTTATTCTGTGAACTAACTATTACTATTATTAATCTGTTATTAGTTTTCTAACTGGTAGTTGCTATGTAATTAGAAGTCAGTTAGTTTGTTAGACTAACCATGTGTAGTTAGTTAGTTTGTTACACTAACCGTGTGTAGTTAGCTAGTTTGTTAGACTAGTCACGTGTGTGACTATTTTATTTTTGGTCTTTTGCTTTCTGCATATATAAGCAGTGTACTCTGCATATTACAGAGTAGGTACAAACTCTACTGTAACACCTTTTCTGCTTTTCATCAATGAAGCTTTCTCACGCTTCCACATATACTGAGACATTCTTTCATCATTACACTGGTTTCCTACATAAATTCATAATAGAGCTATCATTGTGTGAAAACTGAAAACACCAAGGAGTGATGGCAAAAAATAAAAAAAAGACTCTATTTAGTTACTCACCTGGAATCTCATATGAACACTTGCCTATTGATAACTATGCATGGAATGTGAGCAATCTTAGGCCACTCTTTCCCTCCATTGCTATGACAACTTGCTTCTAATAATGGACAGCTGTTGATGGTTAATAGTGATAGAGAGGAAGGCAGTCCCTCTTCAGGCAAAGATTCAAGTCGGTGACAGGATGAAATTTCAAGTTCTTCAAGAGAGGTGAGATGCTGAAGCCACTTCCCATCCAAGCATTTTATATCACAAAGATTGTAGATGACTAGGGACACAAGAGAAGTAGGCAGCAATGGCACTTTCATTTTCATTAGCGCGTTTGAAAGATCATCACCTCCAATATACAACTCTGAAAGACAAGTGAGTCGTTGCAAACCCCACTCACTGATAGCTGTAGTCCAGGAACTCCCAAGACTACAGACAATAAACATGCGTAAATTGATAGGCAAACCTTCTTTTGCAAAAGACTCAAGATTTGGAAGGCTATCAATATTCAATCCTCGAAGAGCAGCAAGAGTGTTAATTGGTTCAGGCAGTGAAGTAAGCTTGACACAATTCAACACTTGTAAATCAGTGAGGTTAGGAGTACGCAATCCCCCCCGCAGGAAATGACTCTAGTTCAGGACAATCACATATACTCAAACGTTGAAGATGTGAGAGACTCTGGAAAGCATTTTCTTCAATCAGAATTGATTTTAGACTTTTACAACTCATAATGCTAAGACTTTTGAGCACAGGAAGACAGCCTAAGGTGAATGATGCCAGTGAATAACAGCTATTGCGAATTTCCAACTCCTCAAGTGATGTGTAATTGCACAAGGATTCATGAGGAAGGAATTCCAGTTTCTCACAATTGTATAAAGTGAGAAATCGCAACACTGTGGGAAGACCATCTACTGGGAGGGATGCCGGTGATGGAATGCCGGAGATAGTTAAGTCTACAATGAAATTAGTGCACTTAAGCACAATTGAGGGATGAAGGTTTCTTGGTAAGTTTTCTATGAGTTTGGGACAGAACACTGGCAACAAGAAAGAACAGTTTGAGAAATAAAAAAATGTTGAGGAAGGAAGTTTGTTGAGTAAGGTTCCTTTGAGTTTGGGACAATCCTTCAGAGATAGATGTGATAGACTAGGAAACTCTATAGCTGTACCTCCAATCAAGTTCCATTCCTCCCACCCTGGCATGTTCTCAAAGCTCAGAATCTCCAAGGAGGGAAATGACTGAAATGAAGGGGAACAACTTCCGTAAAATTCAGTACCAACGGTCTTCACAGACTTCATCCCAGAAATGAAGAGTTCTTGGAGATGAGGCAATTGTCCAAGGGGTGGCAGTGACCAACAATGATCACAACCACTGATGCACAAGTACACCATGTTACCAAATGAGGAATCACCCAACCAACTTGGAAAGCTGGTTCCACCATAGAATTTAATGGTCAGCTTCTTCAAATTTGTTGGAGGCTGCAGCTGTTCAAGTACAAGCCTTTCAATTTGTGTGTCTTCCGTAGTACCACAATCCCATTCCAATGCCAACTCGTCTATTAGTTCTTTTTTCCTCAAATTGGCTTGAAAAGCCTCACATGGGTCAATTACATTTTGTAGCTTTGAAATGCAAAGTTTCCCCTTTAGATGGGGAATTTTTTTTAACTCTCCAACCTTCAATCCATCCTGCAGTTTGCTGACAACAAAAGCAGACAAGGTTTGAAGATTTTGTAGTCTGGCTATTTGTGCAGGCATCTTCTTCAATTTAGTGCCACTAATGTCAAGGTGTCGTAGATTAACCAAATTTCCCATGTCCTCAGGCAATTCAGCGAGTGACCAACATTTGGACAACAACAAGGTCTGCAGATTGTAGAGCTTGCATGTTGCTTCTGGTAACCTTTGAATTTTAGTGTTAGAAAGATCTAAGTATCGCAGGTGAATTAAATTTCCAATATGGTCAGGAAGCTCAGTGATATTATAATAGTGTGACAAGGACAACACCCGTAACTGTTTCATTGCTGGTAACAAGTCATGAACCACCTTGTTTGATAAGTAATGGGATGCAAAATGACCACTTTTTAACCACCATCCTAGATTTAATGGTAAGCCTATGAACGTACGTAGACCTTTTGATTGATAAAAGCAATCAAATTTGTTGAAAGAGTCATAGCTCCCTTTGTTGTATGACAAATGACGAACTCTTTCAACACTTTTAGGTGACTTTGGATGCTCGTACCTGATACAATATGAAGATGAAATCATTGTGGCTAAATCATTAACGAGGTCATGCATCTTAAAGTCTGCTTGCTCATTCAATGACCCTCGAAGTATCAATGACCTTGATACGAGTTCATCAAAGTATTCATCACCTACTTCTTCCATGGTTTTCTCACTTCTAGGCTGATGTACTAAGCCTTCTGCAATCCATAGCTGAACTACCCTCTTTTTTTCTAACTCGGAGTTCTTTGGAAAAATTGAACAATAAGCAAAGTATTGTTTTAAAGGAGCAGGGAGATAATGATAGCTCAACAGAAGAGCTGGTAGCACCTTAACATTCGGCAAATCCCAAATGTTACTTTTTAATACCTTGTTCCAGTAATTTTCTGATAAATTGGTGCGAAGGAGACCCGCAAGTGCCACTGCAGCTAATGGTAAGCCATCACATTTTTTAGCAATTTCTTTACCAATTACTTCTAGGTTGGACACTCTGCTGCAATTATTTGCTCCAAATGCATGTTTAGCAAGTAAAGACCAGCAATCTTCAACAGCCAGAGATGTCAGATGGTAGATAGGAAAAGAGGTTTGCATGGCTTTAGCAAAACTTTCATCTCGTGTTGTGATGATGATCTTACTTCCCATTTCCGCAGCACTAAAAATTTCCATTAAATTGTTCCAATCAACATAGTTCCCATCCCATATGTCGTCCAATACAAGCAAAAATCTTTTATGGCTTAAGCTTTGCTGCAATTTCACTTGAAGAATATTCAGGTTATCTGTATTTGCTGGTTTTAAAGTGACAGATTCAAGAATGGTTTTAGTAACCCTGCAAACATCAAAATCTTTTGAAATATATGCCCACGCTTTTAGATCAAATTTCTCTTTCACTCTATCATCGTTGTAAAGGAGTTTAGCGAGGGTTGTTTTACCAGGCCCTCCATGCCCACAATGGAAATCACTCCTATTTTACAGTCACCGGCATCTTGTGAAAGTAGATAATCTTTAAGTCTGTTTTTCTCATCATCTCTTCCATAAATAGAAGATTCATCTACCACACTACTTGTAGGAGTTCCATGCCAAACACTGCTTCTTTCAGTTGAAGGATGTCTTTTTGCAGTGCAAATTGTTCTAACCTCTGAAACAATGCTAGTATTTTTGAATGGATCAACCCTGAAAACCGTTTGAAAGGAGAAGAAAGGAAGTTCCGCACCTGATCACTAATGGTTTGACTTTGAGACTCAGCTTCCAGTTTGCATCGCAAAGCCTCAGTGTTGATTTCATCCAACAAATCATCAGCATCAAAGACAGCATGTGTGAGCTCTTGTAGCCATTCCTTGACTGCAGGATTAGTAATCTGTTTCTCTTCAGCATCATTTAATACAGCTTGAAGACTCAACAGTGATATTTTCAGCTTTTTAAGGAGTGAGACATCAAGCTCCTTGCTATGAAAGAAATCTAGGAACTCAAGGGAAATGAACCTGTCTAACAGCACCTCCACAGAAGCTGAGAGGAATGCTTCTCCCACAAAAGCTGCAGCCATGTGTTCCTTACTTCCTTCAATTCAATACAATGCTAAAATGCAGAATGCCAGAATTGGTTAACAAGAAAAGCACTTTAAAGCAGTGTGAAAGTAAAGTATGCTTATTCAACCAAAAAAATAAGAAAATAAAAAAGAGAGTAAAGTATGCTTCTCTCTGACTTTTATGTATTAGGTGTACAATTATTACTCCAATGACTCATTCATACACGGCACCCCAAAAGAAAAAGAAAAAGAAAGAAACTTGCAAGTTGATCAAAAGTCAATGGAAATCATTCAAAAGAAAAACAAAGCAAAAATGAAAGAAAAGGACTTGGCTTTTGACATTAGGGGGTGTTTCGTACAGGAGAAATTTTTTGGTGACCGGGAATCATGATTAATGGGAATTCAGTAGAAATTGAGTTTAATTGGAATCTTACGAAAGATGTGTTTGGTTCGCCAAAATATTACCGGAAATATTGGGTAAAAATTATTGATTCCATATTTGGTTTAGAACGAAATATGACTTGGAATATGAGGTTATTTTACAAAAATAACCCCAAACTATTTTTACTTTTGTAATTGATAGATTGGGTCTAGATTTTTATGTGTATTGGGATATTTTTGTCTCAAAATTTATTATTGTGTTTTCCCTTTACTTGGTATTCTGATTGGTATTCCGAATTACCATATTATTTTTGGTAATCTGAATAGTGACTTTTCTTTATAAATCAAATTACCGGTAATCCTTGGATATCCGGGAATCGTAATTTATTCCTTCTACCAAACGTGGTAATTACATTTACCAAAGAAGGATTACCGGTAATCCTCTCCAAAAACTTGAACCAAACACCCCTAGAGCTAAAATGGGACCCCAATATTTACTGCCTTCCACTTCATTGTAATTGATTTCTGGTTACCTAGATGCAGTGTGAGATGATCCAAAGTCAATCAAAATAAACCAAAAAAATAAATAAATAAAAATACTAGAATATTATGTGATTATATTTGTTGCTGTAAATAGTATAGAAGTCCCACATTGTGTATATGTCGTTGTATTTCTTATTTGGTTTAATATATAAATGAAATCTCCTTCGTGTAGTTGACACAAGGATTACAATGAATACCTCTTGTCTCTTGGTAATTAACATGGTATCTAGAGCCTAACAAGAAGAATCCTAATCCGCGTTTTTTTCGGTGGGCCACTGTCCGCTGAGTAATATTTTTTTTTTTCCGAAAACAGTCATATCTGTCAATTTCCGGCTTCCCTATTTTGTTTACGAACCTGTCTGAGCACTGCCGCTGTCCAGAACCACCGTTGACCGCCGCCCGCCGCCGTTGACCACCGTCCCCGGCGAATTTTTCGGCGACTTTTCCGGCGAAACACCCATCGATCTGACCGCCACAACAAGGCGGTCCTTTCTGTCCAGGATCCATCTCCGAACTCTCAGCCACGCGCTCTCACGCGCGTGAGGAAGCTGCTGCCGTCCGCTCCCTTGCAGCTCCGCGTGGAGGCGCGTGCAGCTTCGGCTGGACTTCCGACCTCCATGGTTCAACTCGTCTCCTCCTTGCGCACCTGGATCTGTCCTCGCTTTGTTGTTCCGACTTCGTTTCGGCTTCCGACAGTGTCTTTTCTCTTGCTGGTCACTATTCACGCGTGTTTCTTTGCTTTTCGTTGCTGTTCATTTTTGTTTCAGGTGACCTATGGCTGATTTGTCACCCCACGATGCATCCAAGGGTTCTCAAAAGGCTGACCCGCCTATTTTTTCTAATTATGTTAATGTTCCGTTGCACGTCGACAAGTTGGATGGCTCCAATTATGATTCTTGGGCTTCTGATCTCCGACTTTGGCTTGATGGACAGGACTACACTGACCATCTCATTACTAAGGCTGAGTCCATCTCGGTAGATGTACGCCCTCATTGGAAAAAGATTGATGCTCAGTTATGTAACATCATCAAGTCTACCATCCACCCGTCCTTGAAGCAGATTTTTCGTGCTCATGTCACTTGTGAGTCTGTTTGGCGTCAGACCAAGTCACTTTATACCAATGACACTCAGCGACTCTATGGTGTTTGTCAAAATTTGATCACTACTATTGCTGCTCAACAACTTGATGTTTCTATGTCTGCTTACTTGGGAAAAGTTCAGGGCCTCCTTCATGATTTCAATGAACTGTTGCCGCCTGCTGCAGATCCTGCTAAAGAACTTGAGCAACGCAGCACGTTCTTCATGCTCATGGCTCTTTATGGTTTGCCCCCAGAATACTCTATCAACCGGGATCAGATCTTGGGCTCTACTACTGTTCCATCGCTGAACTCTGTTTGGTCTACGTTGCTTCGCATTCCACCTAAGACTTCTATGGAGCCTGCAGTATCTGCTCCTTCTTCAATTGACCCATCTTCCCTTGTCTCCAAGGGTTATGCACGTGGACGCAAACCCTCTACGAGACGCTTTCCCTGCACTCATTGCAACAAGTCAGGCCATACTATTGATCGTTGCTGGGATTTTCACGGTCGCCCTCCTCGCTCCGCTCATTTTGCTCAGAGTGTTTCTCCTGCCTCGGACTCTGCTTTGATTGCTGGACCACAGCCACCTCCGTCTGTTCTCACTGACTTCTTGCAATGGTATGAAGGGAAGCGTCCTCCTGGTACCACTACCTCTGGTGCACACACGGGTAATTCTTTTGCTGGTGTTTCTCACTCGCCCTCTCTTGGTCCATGGATTCTCGATTCTGGTGTATCTGACCATATTTCTGGTAATAAGTCTTTATTTACCTCTCTCTGTACGTCTGGTCCCCTGCCCAGTATCACTATGGCTAATGGGTCACTGGTTCAGTTTCAAGGGATTGGCATTGTTCTCCTTTTTCCTTCTATTCCCATTAAGAATGTGCTTTATGTTCCTCTTTCTCCTTTCAACCTTATTTTCATTAGTCGCTTGACTTAATCCCTTGACTGTATTATTTCTTTCACTAAAGAGTCTGTCATTTTGCAGGATCGGAGCTCGAGGAGGACAATTGGCGTCAGATCTGAGTCCAATGGCCTTTATCAGCTTTCAACTTCTGTCCCAGTGTGCTCTGTTGTGGATTCTCCGCTTACTATCCACGCTCAGTTGGGTCATCCAAGTCTTGCTAAGCTCTAGAAGATGGTCCCACGTTTCTCAAATTTATCTAGTTTGTCTTGTGAGTCATGTCAGTTAAGGAAGCACATTCGTAGTTCGTTTCCCGATCGTGTCAGTCGTCGGTCTTCGCCTCCTTTTGCTTTAGTTCATTCAGATATTTGGGGTCCTAGTCGTACCGTTTCCATTATAGGGTACATATATTTTGTAACTTTCATTGATGATTATTCTCGATGTACTTGGTTATTTTTAATGAAAAATCGGTCTGAATTGTTTTCTATTTTCAACAAGTTCTTTAATGAAATCCTTACTCAATTTGGTGTTTCGATTCGCATTTTTCGAAGTGATAATGCTCGTGAATATTTGTCTCATCAGTTTCAAACCTTCTTTGCATCTCACGGCATCCTTCACCAGACATCATGTTCACACACCCCTCAACAAAATGGAGTTGCTGAACGCAAGAACCGTCACCTAATTGAGACTACTCGGACACTTTTGTTACATGGTCATATCCCCTTCCAGTATTGGGGCGATGCTGTCCTCACAGCTTGTTTTCTCATTAATCGCATGCCTTCCTCCGTACTTAATAACCAGGTACCACATTCTGTGTTATTTCCCCATCAACCTTTGTACCCACTCACGCCTCACATATTTGGTTCTACTTGTTTTGTCCACAATCTCAGTCCTGGTCTTGACAAGTTATCTGCTAAGTCACATAAATGTATTTTCCTGGGTTACCCTCGCTCACAAAAAGGTTATCGTTGTTACTCTCCCAGTCTTCGTCGTTACTTTGTCTCGGCGGATGTTACATTCTTTGAGTCTATCCCATTCTTTGACTCCTCCTCCTTTCCCAGTGATTCTGTTGCTACTCAGCTACCTTTACCCCCTGTTTCAGTTTAATATATACCTTCACCATCTCCTTCTTTAGATGTCCCCGTCCATGTTCCCGTCCCTGTTCCCCCCTCTAGGTCTATCATCGTCAGCAACGTCCACCTGTTCCCCAGGACCCTGCCCCCCAAGATCCTGCCCCTATTGTTACTGAGGCTCCTGCGGTCTCACTTCCTTCATCATCTCCTCCGGCAGCTCTGATCCTTCCGTTTGACATTGATGTACCTATTGCACTCCAAAAAGGTACTCGTGATTCTCGTCCCCCTCTCAGGTATTTAATAAATTTGAGTTATCATCGTCTTTCACCATCCCATTTTGCTTGCCTCTCTTCTCTTTCTTCTGTATCTGTTCCTAAGACTACAGGTGAGGCGTTATCATATTCTGGATGGCGACAGGCCATGATTGATGAGATGAGTGCACTTCAGAGCAGTGGTACCTGGGATCTGTTTCCCCTTCCCTCCGGGAAGTCTGTTGTTGGCTGTCGATGGATATACACGGTTAAAGTTGGTCCTGATAGTCAGGTGGACCGTCTCAAGGCCCGCTTGGTGGCTAAAGGTTATACTCAGTATTTGGCTTTGACTATGGTGACACATTTTCTCCCGTGGCGAAAATGACTTTTGTTCGCCTCTTTATTACTATGGCAACCATTCATCACTGGCCTATGTATCAGCTGGACATAAAGAATGCTTTCCTCCATGGTGATCTGCGGGAAAAGGTTTATATGGAGCAACCTCATGGGTTTGTTGCTCAGGGGGAGTCTAACCTAGTTTGTCGTCTCTAGAAATCCTTGTATGGTCTCAAGCAGTCTCCTCGGGCTTGGTTTGGAAGGTTTAACACTGTTGTACAGCAGTTTGGCATGACTCGAAGTGAGACTGATCACTCAGTCTTTTATAGACACTCTGATTCAGGTTCTATTTATTTGGTAGTATATGTTGATGATATCGTCATTACAGGTAATGATACTCATGGCATAACTCAGATAAAACAACATTTGTGCCATCATTTTCAAACAAAGGACCTTGGAAGACTCCGATATTTCTTAGGGATAGAAGTGGCCCAATCCAAAGATGGCATTGTACTATCACAGAGAAAATATGCTATGGATATTCTTGAGGAGACAACACTGTTGAATGCTAAGCCCGTCGATACTCCTATGGATCCAAATGTCAAGCTTTTGCCAAATCATGGGGAGCTATTTTCTGATCGAGAAAGGTATAGAAGATTGGTTGGGAAAATAAACTATCTCACAGTTACTCGACCAGACATTTCCTTTGCAGTCAGTGTAGTAAGTCAGTTCTTGAATTCTCCCTGTGAAGATCACTGGAATGCAGTAATTTGTATCCTCAAGTACATTAAGACTGCTCCTGGCAAAGGTCTTCTCTATGAAAACAAAGGTCATACCAGAGTTGTAGGATACTCAGATGCTGATTGGGCAGCTTCTCCTATTGATAGAAGATCCACCTCTGGGTATTGTGTATTCGTTAGAGATAACTTGATTTCCTGGAGAACTAAGAAACAAAGTGTAGTTGCTAGATCAAGTGCTGAAGCAGAATATCGCTCCATGGCCACAGCTACCCGTGAACTCATCTGGTTAAAACAACTACTGAAAGAGCTCAAGTTTGGAGACACTGGCCCAGTATCTCTCATTTGTGATAATCAAGCTGCTTTGCATATTGCTTCAAATCCAGTGTTTCATGAAAGGACTAAGCACATTGAGATAGATTGTCATCTCCTTAGAGAAAAGGTTCTCTCAGGAGATATAGTCACTCGTTTTGTCAACTCCAATGATCAATTAGCTGATGTATTCACTAAGTCTTTGAGAGGACCTATGATAGACCAGATATGTAACAAGCTTGGTGCATACGATCTATATGCTCCAGCTTGAGGGTGAGTGTTGCTGTAAATAGTATAGAAGTCCCACATTGTGTATATGTCGTTGTATTTCTTATTTGGTTTAATATATAAATGAAATCTCCTTCGTGTAGTTGACACAAGGATTACAATGAATACTTTTTGTCTCTTGGTAATTAACAATATTAAATTCCCACCACATAATTGTAACTGTATTTTATATATAGTTCCAACTCAAATAGAACCAGCAAACAAGTTTCCAACCATGTAAAATTTTCTTCCTCTGAGAAAAGAAAAGAAATAAAATGGCATTTGAATAAAGAGGAGAAAAGTGTTTGTCATTTTAAATGACATAACACTCTGTTCTTTTAGGAGAGAGAGAGAGACACAGCAAAAAAAATTTATTTAAATTTTAAATTAAAATAAATCACCCACTTTCTCTCTCTCTCATGATTTCTATTTTTCTGTGTCTATCTCTCTCGTAAAATGACATAATTTATATCATTTAAAATGACAAACATCGAACCCTTGAAAAGTTTAATAATTTAATAATTGTGCAGGAATATTGCAATGAAGAGCTCAGTTATATCCTTGACTCTAACATAACTACATAACTAGCCTTGCATTTTTTTTTAGCTTGGAATGCGAGGGTTATCACCACTTGCCCCAAAGTGACTCTCTTAGGCGTCGGACATGTGACCTCATCGGCCACAGGAGTCTGACCCTTTGAGCTCAATCCACTTACCAAATGAGTTACACCTTTGGGTTAGCCTTGTGTTTTTTTCTTTTTGATTTGATGGAATTAAATCATTTTGAATAAAAAAGAGAAAAGAAAATTTGAA
>NW_026897217.1:0-29108 GCF_033153095.1 Gastrolobium bilobum | reverse complement strand
CTCACAGCTTCAATAACTTCCACCAAACACCTTGGGACGAATCATTTTCCAAACCCATTTCACTACTAACTGATGGACCACTAAAAATGTCATGTCTCTCACATGCAAGTCTCATCCTATAGGAATCTTTGAAACTTCATTATCAAGTCACATAGAACTAAATCCATCCTTGCCATTACTTATACAATTCCCCACCGATTGGTATCTCGATCTCTGAGAATATTCAAAGCTACCACAGCACTCAGCCATACCTCATTAATACTTAACCAAAACAACATCAACATTGTGCATTTTCCACGCACTTTCCACCATAAGTGGCATATGCGATTATATATAACACTCTTTTAACCTGAACTCTTGATCATCGCCAGTCTTCCTAGAAGGATACTTACTCCATCTTTCAACATTAAATCACATTGTTATCTCTTTTATCATAAGGCAAGGATTCCAACAAACTTACCAACTCACTTGGAGCCAATATTATTTCATCGAACTTACTTTACGCCCACAATAGTGCTTTACTATCACACTACAAAAAATTTTACACACTATGCCTCACCTCTTATATCCAAATCTGACGTATTTTGTTCATTTACAAACATCTGACCTCATATTTTGCGTTAATCACATGGAAGAACTCTCTCGATACACTGGGTAACAACATTCACAGGTTTTAACCGCTCGAGCTCTTGCTGTCCTCAGGGCCCCAGATGTAATGACCCACCGATCAGAGAATCCACCCATATGATCCATGCAGTAATGATAAACTACCACCTGCTGATGGTGTTCTAATAGTATTCCCAACGTTTCTTATTTGAGCACTTATGTAGACCAACTCAACTATAATAGCAGTCTCATCACTGCGGGATACTTCCTTATCTCATATCACTCATATAACATAATAATAGTCTCCGGGAACATAATCCGCACGGAGATGGCTACACACTCCGGGCACATAGGCCGCACAGAGATGGTAATATCAAGTCTCATAACGTGCACCCAGTGCACAGAGGAGTTCATACTTATAACATATCCGTATATAACGGCAAAATTGGTACTCCGTACACTCCAGATCACACATGGACCCAGTCCATTTGGTGTCTGTCTCACCTCTGTATATATAACAACAAAATATCTTTGGTATATTCACATGGGGCTATCCCCATAATCATAGCAGTAGTGGTATAATATACCCTGTTACATATAAGTCAATTCGTCTTACTCTCTCATTTCATTCTTCTCACTGATAGTTTACATATAAGTCACTATTATCATAATTCACATTCTCTTCGTAATTTCGTACACGTTTTCTAACTTTTAATAGTTTTTTACTTTGACTATTCAATTGGCATAGTTCATAACATAATCTCTATTCCGTGAATCCATAATTTTCTCAGAGTTCTGTACACATCTCACATATACTTCCCATCACACAGGGATCTTCTAAACATATTCGTCCTATCACAGAGGACTAATTTCACCTCAATCCGTGCACTGGAAAATTATATCAATCATTGCATTAACACTTATACCTCAACTCATTAACTAATCTTATCATTTTTGTTTTGACATTACACATTAGCTCTTTTGCTAAACACATAATTCCACACTTTATTGTAACTTAGTTCATACACTAATCACATGATTTCCCATCAGGTGGTACATTAGCTCATCCTCTAATCATACAATCTCTTCAGATACTTCCCATCATCGGGGATTTCATTCGGCCTCATTGTCCTTTTACAAAAATTTAATAATTTACTTCAACACGGATAATTAGGCGCTCAGGCCATCACAAGGTGTACCTACATATATATGTATACTGGCACTTAGGCCATCACTGGATTATCATCCGTTTATTCATCAGAATAGGAATACTGGCCATCAAGCCATTAGGTATTATTCACAATGCATTACAACATCCACAAGTAATTAGGCCATTTTAAATTACGATATTCATTCTTTGAGATTTCCAAGAGACCTCCATCATGGATCAATCCTCTTATGCTTCACAACACCTGAATCTCTACATAGTAGCCATTTCCAAGGAGAATTCCACACATTAACGCACACATATGGTCATATTTGTTTCCTTCATGGCATATCGGTAAAGCTAAACCATTATTCCGTTACGGACAATCATACTCTCAATGAACCTTGTTCAATGCCATCCATGGTGATTCTCTCAATTTCTTCCTTCTACTCATAATACATAATTATTTCGTCTCACCAATGCTTACTCAACACTAATTCCTTATGGATTTAAATCCCATGTTTCAATATCTCTCACATTACCAATTGACCAGCATTATAATTTTAAGTGGTCAAATCCCATAGGATTAATCATCAATTATTCTATTTATTTTTCCACATGAACCATCTCAATTTGTTTAATTGTACATCCTCAATCAGGGACTTATAACTTCTAATCAAACACAGAATATTCACACTCATACCTGAGCATACCCGTTCACCATTTTCAACAATCCAACAGGTTCTAAACCTCTCACCTTGATGAAGTCTATTCACCAAGTCCACTTGTGCATACTATACTACACATTTATTTGGAAGTTTCACCAATGCCATCTTCATACTATAGACTCATCTTAATTATATATATTTATTATTCGTAGTATTACAAGGTTCACCCATGCAATACCGTACATATCATAGGTTTGTTTACAACTTTCACTTATAATCCAGCTTTATAATTTCATCTACAAGGTCAGACAAAACATTTAAGTTTGTTTCCCTTAAGTCCTATAATATTCATGTTTTACTTACTGCCATCTCTTGTCCATGGAACAGTCAACACTGCAGCCACAACATCAGGCTAAGGACTTACATTCGGTGCTCCAAGGTTGCCACGCAGGCTTCTTACGATGACTACGCATGTAACACAAAGGAATGGGTTGATCAGACCCACACTAAGGAATCACATATGCAGTAATCGATAAGAATCTACATACAACTATGCAACACACAACACAACTATATATACATTATCAGAGTTCCCTAACAAAACTGCTCTGATACCATAAAATGTAACAGCCCGTTGTACACCGGTATTGTTAACATTAATTATGATATTAAGCGCAGTTACAATCACAACAGTTCATTTATAAAAATGCGAATAAACTTTTTACGATTATTACGCGAGAATTTAAAACATAAAAAGGCGTAATAATTAAAAGTTGTGACCGTAACTGTAAACTCTTGCGGAAGACTTATTTAAACTATTTTTATAACTCACATTACTTATTATAAGTTACTAAGGAGTTCCCATAAACTCACTTAGCCAATTTCCAAACTTTACGTTTTTACCTATTCGGACATGCTTCACTCTTAATTTTTCTGCAACCACACCGCTCGCAACCAAACCTTCTACTCGGATTAGATATTTGTTTTACTTAATTCCCTTTTCAAAAAGCTATCATATGCTCAATTCGGAGCTCATTAGCTCCGGTTATCGCCGTTTGAAGTTGGATCAGCAAATAGCCAAACAACCCCAAAAACAGCTCCAAACCACTCACCTTACTCGATTTACTGCACTCAATCCATTCAACCATTTGCTCTCAAAGTTTTATACTACAAACTAGAAATCTCAAAATTCATTTTAATATATCACACGCTTAATTTGACTAAGAAACGATGCGGGAATTAATTTCCCAAATCCGGTCCAGAATCTGCCTCAGGTGCAGGGGCACATGGGCAGTCCGTGTTTCTCTATTTGTTTCAGGCCGAAGATCAACCCAGAATTTCCTCAAATTTTGGCAAAAGGTAGAGGACATCTCAACCTTCAAAGTGGCGTATGGAACGTCCCTAGGGGACCTCTATGGAGGGAGATATGCTCTCCCGAAGTTCGCCTAAAATCTGCCAATTCTACAGAAAATTCGCCAGAGTTTCCTTTGTTTTTCCAATAATCCCAAATTTGTAAAAGATCATTTAAACCTCAAATGTACCTAATAAACACATGATAATACCATAATAATCCAATGGGTGGCACACACAAGGACCAACAACGCCTTGGGGCACTTACAACCCAATCCAGTTTATAGTTATTACACAGTTTATACAATAGAGCTCACATTATATTTCTTACTTGTTTCAATCACATAGGTCTCATTCACATGTAGTTTCACAATATAATCATGTAATCATAACTCTAACATAGGCCTAAAATCCTTCCATCTTGGTACATCATGCCTCTCTTACATTTACAACATACACTTAAATATTACAACTTACGACTTTAACTTCAAATTGCCTTTTACAATATTACAACACCAATTACAAATTTAGACATAAATTTAAATGATACAAACTGCTAGACCTAGGCATGCCCACATGAACAATATGCCAAATACTGAAAATGTTCCTCTATCACCCTGCGGGCCTCTTGCCCGCTGCTCCAACGCTACAGGTACATCCTGAAATAAATGCCCCGAGACGGGGTGAGATATACGAATATATCTCAGTAACCAAGAGGTTCTGGAGAAAACTCCACCCAATGGTTCACTTCGATGCATATCAATAGAATAAATCAACCACTTTGAAAACGGGATATAGCAAGGGATTTAGAGAAATGGGGAATATAAAGAAACAAACTACGACGATACGGGATGGTAACCCCAATTCCACGTACGCCCTCGGCATATATAAGCCTATGGGTATCATCCAAGGTGTGTTCACAGAAACCACAACCATGATGCCCAAACCAACCAAAACGCCAAAGACATTCCTAGTGTGCTCCTACCCGGATCACACACTATGACACGCAGTCAACTGGAACTCCCTCCTGGAGACCTATCCAGCGGAAGTCCGAAAATGCCCGAAGGCTAATAAAACTGTCTACTGGCCAGAGACTCGGTACAGCAGTACCCATAGCAATAATGCATGCATGCTCATGTGTTCTATACTATTCATACACACTTCCTACCGTTGTCATCAACTGGCAAGGTGGAACAGAAAAGGGGAACAAGCCCCAGTACCAAGAGGTTACCTTAAGTAATTTCCTCACTAGCTCCGCAACAGCTTATCCCACAACTTGGTACACAGCGAAATGCCTACATAGAGGACATTCCCAATCTCTTATAATTCAAACAATACATGCTAATTTATAATTACACATGCCTTGAACTAAATACATACCTCAATCCACTTGGTCCAAGACCAAGGGTAACTCCCAGATTCACGTTTCGGGATTCAAGTCAACGTACGGCAACCTATACAATTACGTACATCCATCAGTACGCGTCAAATATCAACAAAACGCAAAATCACAAAATCCTCCCCATCCTCCCTTGATGGTTCGGCCAATGAAGTGTTATTTTGAGATTTATTTTTCTAAATTTTCTTTCTCATTTTGTTACGTCTAATAACGTTGTCAATAGGCCAGTTCAAGTGCCGGTTCGTCATTTTCGCGTCGGATTACATCAGAACGCGAAAACCGCAAAATCCCCCATTTTTCCCCTTGGAGGTTCGGCCATATAGGTGTTAATTGGGGATTTAGTTTTCTAAATTTTCTTTCTCATTTTATTACGTTTCCTTAGGTTGCTTAGAGGCTAGTTCAATCGTCATTTTTCCGTTTTACGACATTTACGCATCGTTTTGCGAAATATTTCACTCTAGGTTCTTTATGCCAACTAAGCCACTTATTATTTTTGCATTGATTCTTCCACTTGCCAATCACCACACAACCCATCTAATTACCTTTTTAAAACATAATTCATCACTCAAACAATTTCCAACAACATCAATTCCTTAATTTTCCTTTAAAGGCCAAGTTGTAACCTAGGGCAATTGTAGGATTTCCATTCACTTTTAATCACTCCACACCTCACACAACTACATTATATCATCATATAATCATACAACAACTCATTAATTAATTCCCAACAAAATTCCAAAACACAAAGTCATGACATTTCTCAAAATTTCTAAGTTAAATTTTCATAATTTTCATCAATAATTTTCATGGCCTTTCTAGCTCTCACACATCATTCTAAGACATTATCATCTAATACACATTTTCTAATTGAGCTCTCTAACAACACAAATCATCAAATTCAAGCTTTAGGTTTCCAAAAATTCAATCACAATTAAACCATGTAAATGGGATGGAAACTGTTGAATATCATAGATACAAGAGGAAATAATAGTAATCCTTGTTATATTAAACTACACAACATCGGTGCTATTATATAGCAAACCAATTGAAGAATACAAAGAGACACACTCAATGTGGGACTTCTACACTATTAACACTAACACTCTTAACACTCCCCCTCAAGCTGTAGCATATAGATCATATGCTACAAGCTTGATACATAAATAATACTCCCATTAGGAACCAAAAACAACAATGCTACATCAACGAAATGAAATGACTAAGTACAACAAATCAACTGGAATGACCATCAGTCTGAAGAGCTGACAAAGATACAGTGCTGGAATGGACATCAGAGCATGGATGGTGCCGGAATTATCATCGGCAAAGACAACTGAGCTGACCAGGACATCAGCATCAAGATCCCTCTCAGACATTTCATTTAACAGTTGGTGAGCAGCCGTGGTTTCCCCTTGACTATGCTACAAGCTTATTACAAGAAAGACCAAGTAACATAACATCAAAATAAATCTCCTAAATGAGAAACCAAAAATCAACAATGTGCTAAAAATGGCGTCGAAATGAACATCAACATGGAAGATGCCGGAATGATCATCGGCAAAGACAATTGTGCTGGAATGACCATCAGCAACATGGACGGTACTCCCCCTCAAGAGAAACTTCTAAACAGTGCCGGAATTATCATCGGCAAAGACAATTGTGCTGGAATGACCATCAGCAACATGGACAGTGCTCCCCCTTAAGAGGAACTTCTAAACAGTGCCGGAATTATCATCAGCAAAGACAATTGTGCTGGAATGACCATCAGCAACATGGACAGTGCTCCCCCTCAAGAGGAACTTCGGTGTCGGAATTAACATCAGCGGAGACAACATCAGCAACTTGGACAGTGCTCCCCCTCAAGATGGATGATGAATAGTATAAATACTCCATCTTGGGAAGAAAGAAGATTAAAGAAAAACAAAGTTTCGCAGAATCGGAAAAGTCGCCGGAGACGGCGGTGGGTCGTCGGAAGAGTCATCCGAGACGGTGGTGGATCGCCGAAAAAGTCGCCGGAAAGTCATCGGAAAAGTCACCGGAAAAGTCGCCGGAGACGGCTGTCAACGGTGGACGACGCGGTCAACGGTGGTCGGTCAACGACAACGGTGGTCAACCCAACAACTTCCCAAGGATCATTCTTTTCTGATGTGACAGATCAGTCTAAGCTGCAGTCACAGAGCATACTAAGAAAAACCCGAAAAAGAAATAGCAACGGGAATCTCTCAAGGAGGGTGATATCTCTCTATAACCATATTGAAATTATGGAAAATAGAACTAAGTTAAACGGATTAAGATTCCTCTTGTTAGGCTCTAGATACCATGTTGAATATCATAGATACAAGAGGAAATAATAGTAATCCTTGTTATATTAAACTACACAACATCGGTGCTATTATATAGCAAACCAATTGAAGAATACAAAGAGACACACTCAATGTGGGACTTCTACACTATTAACACTAACACTCTTAACAGAAACATACTCACAACAAAGGCTAGAAGCTAACCCAAGACTCCTCCAAGCAATGGAAGCTCAAATGACTCCATGAAACTCCATTTCCCCCCCTAATTTTCGCTGCTGATTTTGCCCAATAACTCAACAATGAGAGGGTTTCAAGGTGAATGGATACCACCAATGTGTTTGGAAGGTTGTTTCCAACAAATTTCAACACAAAAATCGCTTGATTTGGTGCTAAAATGACAAAGTTATGATGAAATGAAAATTTGAAGCAAAAATGGTGTTGTTGGTGAAGGGGCTGCGGGTTTTGGCTGAAAGGGGAGGAGAGAAGGTGATGATGAATAGTGGTGATGAGGTGGATTAAGTGGATTTTAAGTGGGGTGGATCCCACGCCACCTCACGCGACTTAAAACTCATCTGGATTTCTCTACGATTCCACTAAATGCCTGTAAATTCACAACCTATTTAGAAACTCTAATTTTTAAGATTAACCATTCTCCTTTAATTATACTTGATTAGGTAAGTCTAGAGTTTTCCGATCGTTCGGAGAAAACACTGTTGTAAGCTACTGCGCGCGCCGTTGGCACGCTTCCCCAAAATGACTTACTTTCATCAAATTTTATGAACAATTATATTTCCTAACTCAATAGACCATTTGTAACTCATATTTGAAACCTAGAGCTCAAAATTCAACTGGCACGTTTTACGGTGCAGTCGTAACGCGGTATTTTTACCCGCGAAAAACACTATTCACTGATTTTTTTGAAACTTGCCTATCCACTCAATTTTTCATTCTGAACCCATTTCCAGGGTTATTTTTACCATCTGAGACCTTCTACTCAATTTTTATCTTCCTAGGGTTGCGTGTTGGCTAATTACCGTTTTGCCCTTTCTTTGTATTTTGGCATAATCTTTAGGATTTTCACTAGTCCATCACTTGATTGCTCACTTAATATTTTAATTACTTGATTTAAAATTGTGAGGTGTTATACTATGAAGTTTCAAATATGTACTCTTCCGGGAATGTATTTCATTTGATTAAATAATTGTGCATTATGAGTTGGTCAAATTTCTTATTATGTGAAAATAATATTAATCTATATTTATTTATTTTCTGAGAATATATATTTTATGGGATTTGGTTCCTGAAGGCGATGTATTCAAAGCATGTATTGACATAAATAACAAGGCAAATAAAAATGAGCTGAAAAATTAAATGAAACTAGAAGGTATGCCTGCAAACGTGATAAAGCGATATGATGAAGATATGGACAAAATATTGCAAGACCAGGTGAACCTTTGGCTGCAAAAGCACAATCAAAATTACAGGTAAAGATATGCAAATTTATCTTGAGGTATTATTACTTCCAACCTTTTATTAATTGATCTCCTTTTTCATTTTAGGTTAGTTAGATTTGGAACCAAAGTAAAACTATGTAATATATACAAATTTAGATTGAGGTAAAATTTAGTATTATAATATTTTTATAAAAATTATTTCTAACAAGTGTAATAATAACAAGTATTAAATAAGCAGAGCCATGGATGTTCCCGAACAAGGACAACCCTACTTTCAAGAATAAAAAATGACATTGTTAAGTATAACTAAAGAAAAGAGCCTACGCGTAGAAGAAAAACGGAGAGACATAAATGGACGTGTAGTAGGAGACTTCTACACAGTTGGTGAGACAGACACATGTTGTGTTTAGGTATAATTTTATATTTTAAATTAGTTTTCTTCTTCGTATTTAATATTTGTAATTTCTAAAAAATTTAATATCTCTAATGAATAACATATATTGTCAATAATTGTATTAAATGTAGATGTGCGTCTAGATGCACTCCACTTTTTGTTTTGTTAGTGAGTAGGTTTGAGGATCAATTAGAAATTTAATATATTAGAATATCTATCATTTACTTTGTCTATTCTCTCTTTCATTTATTAGAAAAGAATATTGCGTGGAGGACACGTATTCTATTATTTTTGGTATGTTGAAAGGGAAGATTTTTCAAAGGTAAGCACGTCTAACTTTTATCTATTTCATGTGTTTTGGAGTGTCTTGAACTGATTGGTATCATAATTTTTTGTTTCAAAGTAAGATTTCCCTTCACATCCCTCAACGCCTTTGTGTATGGTAAGGTATGTTACAAAAAAGGTGTAAATTTTTTGGTATTGTATCATTTTTATGGGAATATCTAACGCATGACGCCAAGGAAGGAGAGTTATTATTGAATGATGGATTTTGAATATAATTCGTTGTTGCATGACGATGAATGATGGATTTAGAATATAATTCATTGTTGCATGACGACAAAGAAATGGAAATATCTTATGCATGACGACATGTAAAGGGAAATATCTTACACATGATTTCTGTGTAACCCTTTATCCTATGGTCTGAGAAGTTATGTTATTTATATGTAACCCTTCATCCGATGGCTTCTTTTCATTATTTCTAATAATTTTCGCAAGCATAAATTGTAATTTCACTATATAGGAGAATCTGAACTCGATGGTACACGTGAAGACGCATATGTTGTTACAACAAATGAGGCATATCTTGTCCTTGTTATTAATTTAAATAATTGCAATGAAAAATAAAATTATGGTGGTTTTGACTGTTATGTTACATTTTTCAGGAATATAACGCTATGAAGTTTCAAATATGTACGCTTCCGGGAATGTATTTCATTTGATTAAATAATTGTGCATTATGAGTTGGTCTAATTTACTATTATGTGAAAATAATATTAATCTATATTTATTTATTTTCTGAGAATACATATTTTATGGGATTTGGTTCCTGACGGCGATGTTTCAAAGCATGTATTGACATAAATAACAAGGCAAATAAAAATGAGCTGAAAAATTGAATGAAACTAGAAGATATGCCTGCAAACATGATAAAGCGATATGATGAAGATATGGACAAAATATTACAAGACCAGGTTAACCATTGGCTGCAAAAGCACAGTCAAAATTACAGGTAAAGAGATGCAAATTTATCTTGAGGTATTATTACTTCCAACCTTGTATTAATTGATCTCCTTTTTCATTTTAGGTTAGTTAGAATTGGAACAAAAGTAAAGCTACGTAAGATATACAAATTTAGATTGAGGTACAATTTAGTATTATAATATTTTTAAAAAAATTATTTCTTACAAGTGTATTAATGACAAGTATTAATTAAGCAGTGGCGTGGATGCTCTCGAACTTGGACAACCCTACTTTTAAGAATAAAAAATGACATTGTTAAATATAACTAAAGAAAAGAGCTTACGCGTAGAAGTAAAAGGTAGAGACATAAATGGACGTGTAGTAAGAGATGTCTACAGAATTTATGAGACAGAGACCTGTTGTGTTCAGGTATAATTTTATATTTTAAATTAGTTTTCTTCTTCGTATTTAATATTTGTAATTTCTCAAAAATTTAATATCTTTAATGAATAACATATATTGTCAATAATTGTATTAAATGTAGATGTGCGTCTAGATTCACTCCACTTTTTGTTTTGTTAGTGAGTAGGTTAGAGGATCAGTTAGAAATTTAATATATTAGAATATCTATCATTTACTTTGTCTATGCTCTCTTTCATTTATTAGGAAAGAATATTGCGTGGAGGACGTATTCTATTATTTTTGGTATGTTGAAAGGGAAGATTTTTCAAAGGTAAGCACGTCTAACTTTTATCTATTTCATGTGTTTTGGAGTGTCTTGAACTGATTGGTATCATAATTTTTTGTTTCAAAGTAAGATTTCCCTTCACATCCCTCAACGCCTTTGTGTATGGTAAGGTATGTTACAAAAAAGATGTAAACTTTTTGCATTGTAGCATTTTTATGGGAATATCTAACGCATGACGCCAAGGAAGGAGAGTTATTATTGAATGATGGATTTTGAATATAATTCGTTGTTGCATGACGATGAATGATGGATTTAAAATATAATTCATTGTTGCATGACGACAAAGAAATGGAAAAATCTTATGCATGACGACATGTAAAGGGAAATATCTTACACATGATTTCAGTGTAACCCTTTATCCTATGGTCTGAGAAGTTATGTTATTTATATGTAACCCTTCATCCGATGGCTTCTTTTCATTATTTCTAATAATTTTCGCAAGCATAAATTGTAATTTCACTATATAGGAGAATCTGAACTCGATGGTACACGTGAAGACGCATATGTTGTTACAACAAATGAGGCATATCTTGTCCTTGTTATTAATTTAAATAATTGCAATGAAAAATAAAATTATGGTGGTTTTGACTGTTATGTTACATTTTTCAGGAATATAACGCTATGAAGTTTCAAATATGTACGCTTCCGGGAATGTATTTCATTTGATTAAATAATTGTGCATTATGAGTTGGTCTAATTTACTATTATTTGAAAATAATATTAATCTATATTTATTTATTTTCTGAGAATACATATTTTATGGGATTTGGTTCCTGACGGCGATGTATTCAAAGCATGTATTGACATAAATAACAAGGCAAATAAAAAATGAGCTGAAAAATTAAATGAAACTAGAAGATATGCCTGCAAACATGATAAAGCGATATGATGAAGATATGGACAAAATATTACAAGACCAGGTTAACCATTGGCTGCAAAAGCACAGTCAAAATTACAGGTAATGGAGATGCAAATTTATCTTGAGGTATTATTACTTCCAACCTTTTATTAATTGATCTCCTTTTTCATTTTAGGTTAGTTAGAATTGGAACCAAAGTAAAGCTAAGTAATATATACAAATTTAGATTGAGGAAAATTTAGTATTATAATATTTTTATAAAAATTATTTCTAACAAGTGTATTAATAACAAGTATTAATTAAGCAGAGGGATGGATGTTCGCGAACAAGGACAACCCTACTTTCAAGAATAAAAAATGACATTGTTAAATATAATTAAAGAAAAGAGCCTACGCGTAGAAGTAAAAGGTAGAGACATAAATGGACGTGTAGTAGGAGATGTCTACAGAATTTGTGAGACAGAGACCTGTTGTGTTCAGGTATAATTTTATATTTTAAATTAGTTTTCTTCTTCTTATTTAATATTTGTAATTTCTCAAAAAATTTAATATCTTTAAGGAATAACATATACTGTCAATAATTGTATTAAACGTAGATGTGCGTCTAGATGCACTCCACTTTTTGTTTTGTTAGTGAGTAGGTTAGAGGATCAGTTAGAATTTTAATATATTAGAATATCTATCATTTACTTTGTCTATGCTCTCTTTCATTTATTAGGAAAGAATATCGCATGGAGGACACGTATTCTATTATTTTTGGTATGTTGAAAGGGAAGATTTTTCAAAGGTAAGCACGTCTAACTTTTATCTATTTCATGTGTTTTGGAGTGTCTTGAACTGATTGGTATCATAATTTTTTGTTTCATAGTAAGATTTCCCTTCACATCCCTCAACGCCTTTGTGTATGGTAAGGCATGTTACAAAAAAGGTGTAAATTTTTCCGATTCTATCATTTTTATGGGAATATCTAACGCATGACGCCAAGGAAGAAGAGTTATTATTGAATGATGAATTTTGAATATAATTCATTGTTGCATGAAGACAAAGAAATGGAAATATCTTATGCATGACGACATGTAAAGGGAAATATCTTACACATGATTTCTGTGTAACCCTTTATCCTATGGTCTGAGAATTTATGTTATTTATATGTAACCCTTCATCCCATGGCTTCTTTTCATTATTTCTAAAAATTTTCACAAGCATAAGATCGTAATTTCACTATATAGGAGAATCTGAAATCAAGGTACACGTGAAGACGCATATGTTGTTACAACAAACGAGGCATATCTTGTCCTTGTTGTTAATTTAAATAATTGCAGTGAAAAATAAAATTATGGTGGTTTTGACTGTAATGTTACATTTTTCAGGAATATAATGCTATGAAGTTTCAAATATGTACGCTTCCGGGAATGTATTTCATTTGATTAAATAATTGTGCATTATGAGTTGGTCTAATTTACTATTATGTGAAAATAATATTAATCTATATTTATTTATTTTATGAGAATACATATTTTATGGGATTTGGTGCCTGACGGCGATGGATTCAAAGCATGTATTGACATATATAACAAGGCAAATAAAAATGAGATGAAAAATTAAATGAAACTAGAAGATATGCCTGTGAACATGATAAAGGGATATGATGAAGATATGGACAAAATATTACAAGACCAGGTTAACCATTGGCTGCAAAAGCACAGTCAAATTTACAGGTAAAGAGATGCAAATTTATCTTGAGGTATTATTACTTCCAACCTTTTATTAATTGATCTCCTTTTTCATTTTAGGTTAGTTAGAATTGGAACCAAAGTAAAGCTATGTAATATATACAAATTTAGATTGAGGTAAAATTTAGTATTATAATATTTTTATAAAAATTATTTCTAACAAGTGTATTAATCAAAAGTATTAATTAAGCAGAGGGATGGATGTTCCCGAACAAGGAAAACCCTACTTTCAAGAATAAAAAATGACATTGTTAAATATAATTAAAGAAAAGAGCCTACGCGTATAAGTAAAAGGTAGAGACATAAATGGACGTGTAGTAGGAGATGTCTACAGAATTTGTGAGACAGAGACCTGTTGTGTTCAGGTATAATTTTATATTTTAAATTAGTTTTCTTCTTCGTATTTAATATTTGTAATTTTTCAAAAAATTTAATATCTTTAAGGAATAACATATATTGTCAATAATTGTATTAAATGTAGATGTGCGTCTAGATGCACTCCACTTTTTGTTTTGTTAGTGAGTAGGTTAGAGGATCAGTTAGAATTTTAATATATTAGAATATCTATCATTTACTTTGTCTATGCTCTCTTTCATTTATTAGGAAAGAATATTGCGTGGAGGACACGTATTCTATTATTTTTGGTATGTTGAAAGGGAAGCTTTTTCAAAGGTAAGCACGTCTAACTTTTATCCATTTCATGTGTTTTGGAGTGTCTTCAACTGATTGGTATCATAATTTTTTGTTTCAAAGTAAGATTTCCCTTCACATCCCTTAACGCCTTTGTGTATGGTAAGGTATGTTACAAAAAAGGTGTAAATTTTTCGGATTGAATCATTTTTATGGGAATATCTAATGCATGACGCCAAGGAAGGAGAGTTATTATTGAATGATGGATTTTGAATATAATTTGTTGTTGCATGACGATGAATGATGGATTTAGAATATAATTCATTGATGCATGACGACAAAGAAATGGAAATATCTTATGCATGACGACATGTAAAGGGAAATATCTTACACATGATTTCTGTGTAACCCTTTATCCTATGGTCTGAGAAGTTATGTTATTTATATGTAACCCTTCATCCCATGGCTTCTTTTCATTATTTCTAATAATTTTCGCAAGCATAAGATTGTAATTTCACTATATAGGAGAATCTGAACTCGAAGGAACACGTGAAGACGCATATGTTGTTACAACAAATGAGGCATATCTTGTCCTTGTTATTAATTTAAATAATTGCAATGAAAAATAAAATTATGGTGGTTTTGACTGTAATGTTACATTTTTCAGGAATATAACGCTATGAAGTTTCAAATATGTACGCTTCCGGGAATGTATTTCATTTGATTAAATAATTGAGCATTATGAGTTGGTCTAATTTACTATTATGTGAAAATAATATTAATCTATAATTATTTATTTTCTGAGAATACATATTTTATGGGATTTGGTTCGTGAAGGCAATGGATTCAAAACATGTATTGACATATATAACAAGGCAAATAAAAATAAGCTGAAAAATTAAATGAAACTCGAAGATATGCCTGCAAACATGATAAAGCGATATGATGAAGATATAGACAAAATATTACAAGACCAGGTTAACCATTGGCTGCAAAAGCACAGTCAAAATTACAGGTAAAGAGATGCAAATTTATCTTGAGGTATTACTACTTCCAACCTTTTATTAATTGATCTCCTTTTTCATTTTAGGTTAGTTAGAATTGGAACAAAAGTAAAGCTACGTAAGATATACAAATTTAGATTGAGGTACAATTTAGTATTATAATATTTTTGTAAAAATTATTTCTTACAAGTGTATTAATAACAAATATTAATTAAGCAGAGGCATGGATGTTCCCGAACAAGGACAACCCTACTTTTAAGAATAAAAAATGACATTGTTAAATATAATTAAAGAAAAGAGTCTACGCGTAGGAGAAAAAGGGAGAGACATAAATGGACGTGGAGTAGGAGACTTCCACACAATTGGTGAGACAGAGACATGTTGTGTTCAGGTATAATTTTATATTTTAAATTAGTTTTCTTCTTTGTATTTAATATTTGTAATTTCTCAAAAAATTTAATATCTTTAAGGAATAACATATATTGTCAATAATTGTATTAAATGTAGATGTGCGTCTAGATGCACTGCAGTTTTTGTTTTGTTAGTGAGTAGGTTAGAGGATCAATTAGAAATTTAATATATTAGAATATCTATCATTTACTTTGTCTATTCTCTCTTTCATTTATTAGAAAAAAATATTGCGTGGAGGACACGTATTCTATTATTTTTGGTATGTTGAAAGGGAAGATTTTTCAAAGGTAAGCACGTGTAACTTTTATCTATTTCATGTGTTTTGGAGTGTCTTGAACTGATTGGTATCATAATTTTTTGTTTCAAAGTAAGATTCCCTTCACATCCCTCAACGACATTGTCTATGGTAAGGAATGTTACAAAAATGGTGTAAATTTTTCGTATTGTATCATTTTTATGGGAATATCTCACGCATGACGCCAAGGAAGGAGAGTTATTATTGAATGATGGATTTAGAATATAATTCGTTGTTGCATGACGACAAAGAAATGGAAATATCTTATGCATGACGACATGTAAAGGGAAATATCTTACACATGATTTCTGTCTAACCCTTTATCCTATGGTCTGAGAAGTTATGTTATTTATATGTAACCCTTCATCCCATGGCTTCTTTTCATTATTTCTAATAATTTTCGCAAGCAAAAGATTGTAATTTCACTATATAGGAGAATCTGAACTCAAGGTACACGTGAAGACGCATATATTGTTACAACAAATGAGGCATATCTTGTCCTTGTTATTAATTTAAATAATTGCAATGAAAAATAAAATTATGGTGGTTTTGACTGTAATGTTACATTTTTCAGGAATATAACGCTATGTGTAACAGCCCGTTGTACACCGGTATTGTTAACATTAATTATGATATTAAGCGCAGTTACAATCACAACAGTTCATTTATAAAAATGCGAATAAACTTTTTCCGATTATTACGCGAGCATTTAAAACATAAAAAGGCGTAATAATTAAAAGCTGTGACCGTAACTGTAAACTCTTGCGGAAGACTTATTTAAACTATTTTTATAACTCACATTACTTATTATAAGTTACTAAGGAGTTCCCATAAACTCACTTAGCCAATTTCCAAACTTTACGTTTTTACCTATTCGGACATGCTTCACTCTTAATTTTTCTGCAACCACACCGCTCGCAACCAAACCTTCTTCTCAGATTAGATATTTGTTTTACTTAATTCCCTTTTCAAAAAGCTATCATATGCTCAATTCGGAGCTCATTAGCTCCGGTTATCGCCGTTTGAAGTTGGATCAGCAAATAGCCAAACAACCCCAAAAACAGCTCCAAACCACTCACCTTACTCGATTTACTGCACTCAATCCATTCAACCATTTGCTCTCAAAGTTTTATACTACAAACTAGAAATCTCAAACTTCATTTTAATATATCACACGCTTAATTTGACTAAGAAACGATGCGGGAATTAATTTCCCAAATCCGGTTCAGAATCTGCCTCAGGTGCAGGGGCACATGGGCAGTCCGTGTTTCTCTATTTGTTTCAGGCCGAAGATCAACCCAGAATTTCCTCAAATTTTGGCAAAAGGTAGAGGACATCTCAACCTTCAAAGTGGCGTATGGAACGTCCCTAGGGGACCTCTATGGAGGGAGATATGCTCTCCCGAATTTCGCCTAAAATCTGCCAATTCTACAAAAAATTCGCCAGAGTTTCCTTTGTTTTTCCAATAATCCCAAATTTGTAAAAGATCATTTAAACCTCAAATGTACCTAATAAACACATGATAATACAATAATAATCCAATGGGTGGCACACACAAGGACCAACAACGCCTTGGGGCACTTACAACCCAATCCAGTTTATAGTTATTACACAGTTTATACAATAGAGCTCACATTATATTTCTTACTTGTTTCAATCACATAGGTCTCATTCACATGTAGTTTCACAATATAATCATGTAATCATAACTCTAACATAGGCCTAAAATCCTTCCATCTTGGTACATCATGCCTCTCTTACATTTACAACATACACTTAAATATTACAACTTACGACTTTAACTTCAAATTGCCTTTTACAATATTACAACACCAATTACAAATTTAGACATAAATTTAAATGATACAAACTGCTAGACCTAGGCATGCCCACATGAACAATAAATGTTCCTCTATCACCCTGCGGGCCTCTTGCCCGCTGCTCCAACGCTACAGGTACATCCTGAAATAAATGCCCCGAGACGGGGTGAGATATACAAATATATCTCAGTAACCAAGAGGTTCTGGAGAAAACTCCACCCAATGGTTCACTTCGATGCATATCAATAGAATAAAACAACCACTTTGAAAACGGGATATAGCAAGGGATTTAGAGAAATGGGGAATATAAAGAAACAAACTACGACGATACGGGATGGTAACCCCAATTCCACGTACGCCCTCGGCATATATAAGCCTATGGGTATCATCCAAGGTGTGTTCACAGAAACCACAACCATGATGCCCAAACCAACCAAAACGCCAAAGACATTCCTAGTGTGCTCCTACCCGGATCACACACTATGACACGCAGTCAACTGGAACTCCCTCCTGGAGACCTATCCAGCAGAAGTCCGAAAATGCCCGAAGGCTAATAAAACTGTCTACTGGCCAGAGACTCGGTACCGCAGTACCCATAGCAATAATGCATGCATGCTCATGTGTTCTATACTATTCATACACACTTCCTACCGTTGCCATCAACTGGCAAGGTGGAACAGAAAAGGGGAACAAGCCCCAGTACCAAGAGGTTACCTTAAGTAATTTCCTCACTAGCTCCGCAACAGCTTATCCCACAACTTGGTACACAGCGAAATGCCTACATAGAGGACATTCCCAATCTCTTATAATTCAAACAATACATGCTAATTTATAATTATACATGCCTTGAACTAAATACATACCTCAATCCACTTGGTCCAAGACCAAGGGTAACTCCCAGATTCACGTTTCGGGATTCAAGTCAACGTACGGCAACCTATACAATTACGTACATCCATCAGTACGCGTCAAATATCAACAAAACGCAAAATCACAAAATCCTCCCCATCCTCCCTTGATGGTTCGGCCAATGAAGTGTTATTTTGAGATTTATTTTTCTAAATTTTCTTTCTCATTTTGTTACGTCTAATAAGGTTGTCAATAGGCCAGTTCAAGTGCCGGTTCGTCATTTTCGCGTCGGATTACATCAGAACGCGAAAACCGCAAAATCCCCCATTTTTCCCCTTGGAGGTTCGGCCATATAGGTGTTAATTGGGGATTTATTTTTCTAAATTTTCTTTCTCATTTTATTACGCTTCCTTAGGTTGCTTAGAGGCTAGTTCAATCGTCATTTTTCCGTTTTACGACATTTACGCATCGTTTTGCGAAATATTTCACTCTAGGTTCTTTATGCCAACTAAGCCACTTATTATTTTTGCATTGATTCTTCCACTTGCCAATCACCACACAACCCATCTAATTACCTTTTTAACACATAATTCATCACTCAAACAATTTCCAACAACATCAATTCCTTAATTTTCCTTTAAAGGCCAAGTTGTAACCTAGGGCAATTCTAGGATTTCCATTCACTTTTAATCACTCCACACCTCACACAACTACATTATATCATCATATAATCATACAACAACTCATTAATTAATTCCCAACAAAATTCCAAAACACAAAGTCATGACATTCCTCAAAATTTCTAAGTTAAATTTTCATAATTTTCATCAATAATTTTCATGGCCTTTCTAGCTCTCACACATCATTCTAAGACATTATCATCTAATACACATTTTCTAATTGAGCTCTCTAACAACACAAATCATCAAATTCAAGCTTTAGGTTTCCAAAAATTCAATCACAATTAAACCATGTAAATGGGATGGAAACATACTCACAACAAAGGCTAGAAGCTAACCCAAGACTCCTCCAAGCAATGGAAGCTCAAATGACTCCATGAAACTCCATTTTTCCCCCAAATTTTCGCTGCTGATTTTGCCCAATAACTCAACAATGAGAGGGTTTCAAGGTGAATGGATACCACCAATGTGTTTGGAAGGTTGTTTCCAACAAATTTCAACACAAAAATCGCTTGATTTGGTGCTAAAATGACAAAGTTATGATGAAATGAAAATTTGAAGCAAAAATGGTGTTGTTGGTGAAGGGGCTGCGGGTTTTGGCTGAAAGGGGAGGAGAGAAGGTGATGATGAATAGTGGTGATGAGGTGGATTAAGTGGATTTTAAGTGGGGTGGGTCCCACGCCACCTCACGCGACTTAAAACTCATCTGGATTTCTCTACGATTCCACTAAATGCCTGTAAATTCACAACCTATTTAGAAACTCTAATTTTTAAGATTAACCATTCTCCTTTAATTATACTTGATTAGGTAAGTCTAGAGTTTTCCGATCGTTCGGAGAAAACACTGTTGTAAGCTACTGCGCGCGCCGTTGGCACGCTTCCCCAAAATGACTTACTTTCATCAAATTTTATGAACAATTATATTTCCTAACTCAATAGACCATTTGTAACTCATATTTGAAACCTAGAGCTCAAAATTCAACTGGCACGTTTTACGGTGCAGTCGTAACGCGGTATTTTTACCCGCGAAAAACACTATTCACTGATTTTTTGAAACTTGCCTATCCACTCAATTTTTCGTTCTGAACCCATTTCCAGGGTTATTTTTACCATCTGAGACCTTCTACTCAATTTTTATCTTCCTAGGGTTGCGTGTTGGCTAATTACCGTTTTGCCCTTTCTTTGTATTTTGGCATAATCTTTAGGATTTTCACTAGTCCATCACTTGATTGCTCACTTAATATTTTAATTACTTGATTTAAAATTGTGAGGTGTTATATTCACCCCAACTTTTTAGAATTTTGTCCGCAAAATTAAATCATACTCATCCGCTAACTCAGGATACAATCGGAGAATCTCATCCTCCCGCTCCCAAGTAGCATCCTCAAGTGTGTATCTCTACCATATTACTTTTATCACAAGCAAGATCTCCTTTGTATGATACTCATTATCCTTTGATCCTTCACAATTACTCGTCTCTCATGGTTTTGTGACCTTTTAATTCACAATACTTTAAACTTTCTCTAGTTTACCGTTTCCCTTTCGCTGATTTGTAGGTAATAATATAACAATATTACGGATTTGTCGGTATCAATTTACCTCATTCTCATCTTTATCCATATTTCTGGCCCATGGTCGTTCTCAAAAGCATCTAATCGCTTTCATGCACATTCACTAGTTATTCCTGGAGTATTTCCAACTCACACGTGCTTTAATACCTAATTTTTTTTCGTTGTCCTCACTGTTTTGACAATACCCCAACAACCATTTCTTTCCATTACTGTTACTACTCTTATCATTTCGTTGTTTTCTTGGCTTTCACCCAAGCACATACTTTCTAGTTTCAAAGGCACTTTGTCGTGTCCTACAACTTCGACTCACATTAAATTCTATACTCATATACTTTATTTTTCCTTGTCACGTGTCTTCACCTCTTTTTAGGTACTCACAACTATATCTTTCTCTTTATGATACGAAACTAACCATACTCATAATAGTTTATATTTTCGATTAGCCCTATAAGGTCTTTCGACCACAAATACTCATGAAATTTTTCCATCTACAAACTCATATTCATAATTTACACTCATTGTTAAACTCTTTATTAGCTTAACCATCTCAACTTTACCAACTCAACCAGCTCAACCCCATACTTAGACCTCTCACAGTCTAAACACAACACTCATCAATGACTTTCGTATCAAAGGTCTTATGCCTAAGGTTTTCACCAAGTAACCATTTTTACTCATCATTCTGTAACAATATTATAGATTCAACATCATTTTTCATTCATTTATACCCTCACTTCTTCATTATCGACATTTTTATCATGGATGTCCACTTTAAATTACTATAAACTCACAGCTTCAATAACTTCCACCAAACACCTTGGGACGAATCATTTTCCAAACCCATTTCACTACTAACTGATGGACCACTAAAAATGTCATGTCTCTCACATGCAAGTCTCATCCTATAGGAATCTTTGAAACTTCATTATCAAGTCACATAGAACTAAATCCATCATTGCCATTACTTATACAATTCCCCACCGATTGGTATCTCGATCTCTGAGAATATTCAAAGCTACCACAGCACTCAGCCATACCTCATTAATACTTAACCAAAACAACATCAACATTGTGCATTTTCCACGCACTTTCCACCATAAGTGGCATATGCGATTATATATAACACTCTTTTAACCTGAACTCTTGATCATCGCCAGTCTTCCTAGAAGGATACTTACTCCATCTTTCAACATTAAATCACATTGTTATCTCTTTTATCATAAGGCAAGGATTCCAACAAACTTACCAACTCACTTGGAGCCGATATTATTTCATCGAACTTACTTTACGCCACAATAGTGCTTTACTATCACACTACAAAAAATTTTACACACTATGCCTCACCTCTTATATCCAAATCTGACGTATTTTGTTCATTTACAAACATCTGACCTCATATTTTGCGTTAATCACATGGAAGAACTCTCTCGATACACTGGGTAACAACATTCACAGGTTTTAACCGCTCGAGCTCTTGCTGTCCTCAGGGCCCCAGATGTAATGACCCACCGATCAGAGAATCCACCCATATGATCCATGCAGTAATGATAAACTACCACCTGCTGACGGTGTTCTAATAGTATTCCCAACGTTTCTTATTTGAGCACTTATGTAGACCAACTCAACTATAATAGCAGTCTCATCACTGCGGGATACTTCCTTATCTCATATCACTCATATAACATAATAATAGTCTCCGGGAACATAATCCGCACGGAGATGGCTACACACTCCGGGCACATAGGCCGCACAGAGATGGTAATATCAAGTCTCATAACGTGCACCCAGTGCACAGAGGAGTTCATACTTATAACATATCCGTATATAACGGCAAAATTGGTACTCCGTACACTCCAGATCACACATGGACCCAGTCCATTTGGTGTCTGTCTCACCTCTGTATATATAACAACAAAATATCTTTGGTATATTCACATGGGGCTATCCCCATAATCATAGCAGTAGTGGTATAATATACCCTGTTACATATAAGTCAATTTGTCTTACTCTCTCATTTCATTCTTCTCACTGATAGTTTACATATAAGTCACTATTATCATAATTCACATTCTCTTCGTAATTTCGTACACGTTTTCTAACTTTTAATAGTTTTTTTTTTCTGTCATGTTACCGTTCAAATCCATAGTCCATTATCTCTTCCTTGCTTATTCTTCTCACAGATTGTTTTCTCTCTTACTTTGACTATTCAATTGGCATAGTTCATAACATAATCTCTATTCCGTGAATCCATAATTTTCTCAGAGTTCTGTACACATCTCACATATACTTCCCATCACACAGGGATCTTCTAAACATATTCGTCCTATCACAGAGGACTAATTTCACCTCAATCCGTGCACTGGAAAATTATATCAATCATTGCATTAACACTTATACCTCAAATCATTAACTAATCTTATCATTTTTGTTTTGACATTACACATTAGCTCTTTTGCTAAACACATAATTCCACACTTTATTGTAACTTAGTTCATACACTAATCACATGATTTCCCATCAGGTGGTACATTAGCTCATCCTCTAATCATACAATCTCTTCAGATACTTCCCATCATCGGGGATTTCATGGCCTCATTGTCCTTTTACAAAAATTTAATAATTTACTTCAACACGGATAATTAGGCGCTCAGGCCATCACAAGGTGTACCTACATATATATGTATACTGGCACTTAGGCCATCACTGGATTATCATCCGTTTATTCATCAGAATAGGAATACTGGCCATCAAGCCATTAGGTATTATTCACAATGCATTACAACATCCACAAGTAATTAGGCCATTTTAAATTACGATATTCATTCTTTGAGATTTCCAAGAGACCTCCATCATGGATCAATCCTCTTATGCTTCACAACACCTGAATCTCTACATAGTAGCCATTTCCAAGGAGAATTCCACACATTAACGCACACATATGGTCATATTTGTTTCCTTCATGGCATATCGGTAAAGCTAAACCATTATTCCGTTACGGACAATCATACTCTCAATGAACCTTGTTCAATGCCATCCATGGTGATTCTCTCAATTTCTTCCTTCTACTCATAATACATAATTATTTCGTCTCACCAATGCTTACTAAACACTAATTCCTTATGGATTTAAATCCCATGTTTCAATATCTCTCACATTACCAATTGACCAACATTATAATTTTAAGTGGTCAAATCCCATAGGATTAATCATCAATTATTCTATTTATTTTTCCACATGAACCATCTCAATTTGTTTAAGTGTACATCCTCAATCAGGGACTTATAACTTCTAATCAAACACAGAATATTCACACTCATACCTGAGCATACCCGTTCACCATTTTCAACAATCCAACAGGTTCTAAACCTCTCACCTTGATGAAGTCTATTCACCAAGTCCACTTGTGCATACTATACTACACATTTATTTGGAAGTTTCACCAATGCCATCTTCATACTATAGACTCATCTTAATTATATATATTTATTATTCGTAGTATTACAAGGTTCACCCATGCAATACCGTACATATCATAGGTTTGTTTACAACTTTCACTTATAATCCAGCTTTATAATTTCATCTACAAGGTCAGACAAAACATTTAAGTTTGTTTCCCTTAAGTCCTATAATATTCATGTTTTACTTACTGCCATCTCTTGTCCATGGAACAGTCAACACTGCAGCCACAACATCAGGCTAAGGACTTACATTCGGTGCTCCAAGGTTGCCACGCAGGCTTCTTACGATGACTACGCATGTAACACAAAGGAATGGGTTGATCAGACCCACACTAAGGAATCACATATGCAGTAATCGATAAGAATCTACATACAACTATGCAACACACAACACAACTATATATACATTATCAGAGTTCCCTAACAAAACTGCTCTGATACCATAAAATGTAACAGCCCGTTGTACACCGGTATTGTTAACATTAATTATGATATTAAGCGCAGTTACAATCACAACAGTTCATTTATAAAAATGCGAATAAACTTTTTCCGATTATTACGCGAGCATTTAAAACATAAAAAGGCGTAATAATTAAAAGCTGTGACCGTAACTGTAAACACTTGCGGAAGACTTATTTAAACTATTTTTATAACTCACATTACTTATTATAAGTTACTAAGGAGTTCCCATAAACTCACTTAGCCAATTTCCAAACTTTACGTTTTTACCTATTCGGACATGCTTCACTCTTAATTTTTCTGCAACCACACCGCTCGCAACCAAACCTTCTTCTCGGATTAGATACCTTTTCAAAAAGCTATCATATGCTCAATTCGGAGCTCATTAGCTCCGGTTATCGCCGTTTGAAGTTGGATCAGCAAATAGCCAAAAAACCCCAAAAACAGCTCCAAACCACTCACCTTACTCGATTTACTGCACTCAATCCATTCAACCATTTGCTCTCAAAGTTTTATACTACAAACTAGAAATCTCAAACTTCATTTTAATATATCACACGCTTAATTTGACTAAGAAACGATGCGGGAATTAATTTCCCAAATCCGGTCCAGAATCTGCCTCAGGTGCAGGGGCACATGGGCAGTCCGTGTTTCTCTATTTGTTTCAGGCCGAAGATCAACCCAGAATTTCCTCAAATTTTGGCAAAAGGTAGAGGACATCTCAACCTTCAAAGTGGCGTATGGAACGTCCCTAGGGGACCTCTATGGAGGGAGATATGCTCTCCCGAAGTTCGCCTAAAATCTGCCAATTCTACAGAAAATTCGCCAGAGTTTCCTTTGTTTTTCCAATAATCCCAAATTTGTAAAAGATCATTTAAACCTCAAATGTACCTAATAAACACATGATAATACAATAATAATCCAATGGGTGGCACACACAAGGACCAACAACGCCTTGGGGCACTTACAACCCAATCCAGTTTATAGTTATTACACAGTTTATACAATAGAGCTCACATTATATTTCTTACTTGTTTCAATCACATAGGTCTCATTCACATGTAGTTTCACAATATAATCATGTAATCATAACTCTAACATAGGCCTAAAATCCTTCCATCTTGGTACATCATGCCTCTCTTACATTTACAACATACACTTAAATATTACAACTTACGACTTTAACTTCAAATTGCCTTTTACAATATTACAACACCAATTACAAATTTAGACATAAATTTAAATGATACAAACTGCTAGACCTAGGCATGCCCACATGAACAATATGCCAAATACTGAAAATGTTCCTCTATCACCCTGCGGGCCTCTTGCCCGCTGCTCCAACGCTACAGGTACATCCTGAAATAAATGCCCCGAGACGGGGTGAGATATACGAATATATCTCAGTAACCAAGAGGTTCTGGAGAAAACTCCACCCAATGGTTCACTTCGATGCATATCAATAGAATAAAACAACCACTTTGAAAACGGGATATAGCAAGGGATTTAGAGAAATGGGGAATATAAAGAAACAAACTACGACGATACGGGATGGTAACCCCAATTCCACGTACGCCCTCGGCATATATAAGCCTATGGGTATCATCCAAGGTGTGTTCACAGAAACCACAACCATGATGCCCAAACCAACCAAAACGCCAAAGACATTCCTAGTGTGCTCCTACCCGGATCACACACTATGACACGCAGTCAACTGGAACTCCCTCCTGGAGACCTATCCAGCGGAAGTCCGAAAATGCCCGAAGGCTAATAAAACTGTCTACTGGCCAGAGACTCGGTACCGCAGTACCCATAGCAATAATGCATGCATGCTCATGTGTTCTATACTATTCATACACACTTCCTACCGTTGCCATCAACTGGCAAGGTGGAACAGAAAAGGGGAACAAGCCCCAGTACCAAGAGGTTACCTTAAGTAATTTCCTCACTAGCTCCGCAACAGCTTATCCCACAACTTGGTACACAGCGAAATGCCTACATAGAGGACATTCCCAATCTCTTATAATTCAAACAATACATGCTAATTTATAATTATACATGCCTTGAACTAAATACATACCTCAATCCACTTGGTCCAAGACCAAGGGTAACTCCCAGATTCACGTTTCGGGATTCAAGTCAACGTACGGCAACCTATACAATTACGTACATCCATCAGTACGCGTCAAATATCAACAAAACGCAAAATCACAAAATCCTCCCCATCCTCCCTTGATGGTTCGGCCAATGAAGTGTTATTTTGAGATTTATTTTTCTAAATTTTCTTTCTCATTTTGTTACGTCTAATAAGGTTGTCAATAGGCCAGTTCAAGTGCCGGTTCGTCATTTTCGCGTCGGATTACATCAGAACGCGAAAACCGCAAAATCCCCCATTTTTCCCCTTGGAGGTTCGGCCATATAGGTGTTAATTGGGGATTTATTTTTCTAAATTTTCTTTCTCATTTTATTACGCTTCCTTAGGTTGCTTAGAGGCTAGTTCAATCGTCATTTTTCCGTTTTACGACATTTACGCATCCACACCTCACACAACTACATTATATCATCATATAATCATACAACAACTCATTAATTAATTCCCAACAAAATTCCAAAACACAAAGTCATGACATTTCTCAAAATTTCTAAGTTAAATTTTCATAATTTTCATCAATAATTTTCATGGCCTTTCTAGCTCTCACACATCATTCTAAGACATTATCATCTAATACACATTTTCTAATTGAGCTCTCTAACAACACAAATCATCAAATTCAAGCTTTAGGTTTCCAAAAATTCAATCACAATTAAACCATGTAAATGGGATGGAAACTGTTGAATATATGGATACAAGAGGAAATAATAGTAATCCTTGTTATATTAAACTACACAACATCGGTGCTATTATATAGCAAACCAATTGAAGAATACAAAGAGACACACTCAATGTGGGACTTCTACACTATTAACACTAACACTCTTAACACTCCCCCTCAAGCTGTAGCATATAGATCATATGCTACAAGCTTGATACATAAATAATACTCCCATTAGGAACCAAAAACAACAATGCTACATCAACGAAATGAAATGACTAAGTACAACAAATCAACTGGAATGACCATCAGTCTGAAGAGCTGACAAAGATACAGTGCTGGAATGGACATCAGAGCATGGATGGTGCCGGAATTATCATCGGCAAAGACAACTGAGCTGACCAGGACATCAGCATCAAGATCCTCTCAGACATTTCATTTAACAGTTGGTGAGCAGCCGTGGTTTCCCCTTGACTATGCTACAAGCTTATTACAAGAAAGACCAAGTAACATAACATCAAAATAAATCTCCTAAATGAGAAACCAAAAATCAACAATGTGCTAAAAATGGCGTCGAAATGAACATCAACATGGAAGATGCCGGATGATCATCGGCAAAGACAATTGTGCTGGAATGACCATCAGCAACATGGACGGTACTCCCCCTCAAGAGAAACTTCTAAACAGTGCCGGAATCCGGCAAAGACAATTGTGCTGGAATGACCATCAGCAACATGGACAGTGCTCCCCTAAGAGGAACTTCTAAACAGTGCCGGAATTATCATCAGCAAAGACAATTGTGCTGGAATGACCATCAGCAACATGGACAGTGCTCCCCCTAGAAGAGGAACTTCGGTGTCGGAATTAACATCAGCGGAGACAACATCAGCAACTTGGACAGTGCTCCCCTCAAGATGGATGATGAATAGTATAAATACTCCATCTTGGGAAGAAGAGAGGTTAAAGAAAAACAAAGTTTCGCAGAATCGGAAAAGTCGCCGGAGACGGCGGTGGGTCGTCGGAAGAGTCATCCGAGACGGTGGTGGATCGCCGAAAAAGTCGCCGGAAAGTCATCGGAAAAGTCACCGGAAAAGTCGCCGGAGACGGCTGTCAACGGTGGACGACGCGGTCAACGGTGGTCGGTCAACGACAACGGTGGTCAACCCAACAACTTCCCAAGGATCATTCTTTTCTGATGTGACAGATCAGTCTA